>NC_081566.1:48622760-48715839 GCF_022355385.1 Mustela nigripes
AGAAGACATCCAGATGGCCAACAGACACATGAAAAAGTGCTCCGTATCACTCGGCATCAGGGAAATACAAATCGAAACCACAATGCGATATCACCTCACACCAGTCAGAATGGCTAAAAATCAGGGACTTCTATGTTGCTATTGCTATAGATAGTAGTATACAGAATTTTCAATCTGAAGCTAGAACCAAATTGCTTGTTAGATCAAACTAGGCATTGCATAACTCTATAGAAATAAACCCCTGTGAGCTAGGTATTTTACAATTAATAAAATAGCTAAGCTTGAAATAAGTTATGTAAGGATAAGGTTTTGATGGGGAAGTAATTTTATGAGCATTTGGGAAGTCAAAGGGTAGCTTAGCATGAGAATGATGGGGCATTGCGAGTTACCTAAAAATGGGGGACCAAGACTAGAAAGTGAGATTTCTGCAGCCAAATACATTTCATGCTGGTTCTCAGAGGATACGGAGGATGAGCACCTCGGTGGCTCGGTTGATTAAGAGTTTGCCTCTTGATTTTGCTTAGATCATGCTCTCGGGATCCTGAGGTTGATCCCCTTGATGGGCTCCCACTGGGGGTGGAGCTTGCTCTTTCTTCCTCTGCCCCCAACTCCACATACACACACATGCACCAACTGACTGAACCACTCAGACACACAGATATATTTTTTTAAAAGCCCAAAAGTAAAGGCTAAAAATTATCTGGAGAAAGTCATTCAGTAAGCCATGTGAGATGTCTGTCAAAAAGGAGACTTTAGGGGTGCCTGGGTGGCTCACTCATTAACCATCTTCACAGGAAGCCTGCTTCTCCCTCTCCCACTCCCCCTGCTTGTACTGTCTCTCTCATTTTCTTTCTCTCTGTGTCAAATAAAAAAATAAAATCTTTTAAAAAAAGGAGACTTTATTTATTCATTAATTTTTAGTTGGATGATAAATGACATTTAAAATCTATTGAATGGGGGCGCCTGGGTGGCTCAGTGGGTTAAAGCCTCTACCTTCAGCTCAGGTCATGATCCCAGGGCCCTGGGATTGAGCCCCTCATCGGGCTCTCTGCTTAGTGGGGAGCCTGCTTCCTCCTCTCTCTGCCCGTCTCTCTGCCTACTTGTGATCTCCTTCTGTCAAATAAATAAATATAAAAAATCTTTTAAAAAATCTACTAAAAGTATTTAAGTGAGTAATTGTGTTAGTTTTATTTAAAAATACAACATATGAAATGATTCATCTATTACACTACTTGTAATTATTTCAAGTACAAGGAAGTGGCTGTGACTGAGGTCAAAGAGGTTGCTGCCTGAGTTCTCCTCAAGGATTTTGATGGATTCCTGTCTCACATTGAGGTCTTTCTTCCATTCTGGGTCTATTTTTGTGTGTGGTAGATTTACTATGACTTTTTAGAGTATTTTGGGGGGTTCATATCTGTTTCTGAGGTGAGACTTTGAGGAATTTATTGTTATTAGAAATAGAAGTAATTATTTTAATTCTTTATATAGGAAGTTTTTCTTTTCTTGCCTAAATTCAACCTTTCCAATTCTCCAGAATGGGAAAGTCCCTGGAGGCCTGAAGCCTGTTTACCCCTTCCCAATGCTTTGCTTTTTGGATACAGGACCACCAGTTATTTCAAAGTAATGTCCAAACTATACCATCCCCAACAAGGAGAATAAGATATCTTATTTATCTCAGAAACCTCGTGCTAGACACCCACTTTGGGTAACTTGAGGAACCAACTTTAAACACAATTAACTTCCTTTTCTGGTTTCCCAGAACCAGGGAGAAAACCAAAGAAAGACGTGTGTGCTTTTCAGTATATATGAGACGTCTGCATGGTTTACTTGGCATGTCCCTGGTTTACTTGGTTACTTATACCTGAGGTCATACTACTGCCAGGTGTCTGCTGTGGCTCCTACTATTGGATATTATCTGTCTGCTTACCTAACTCAGTGTATCAAAATCTCCCAGAACACCTGTGGCCTGAGGTCTGCAGCCCTAGGTGCACCCTTCTCTCTTGAGGGTAATGGGAGCAATGAAGATGGTCTCTCTATAGGTTTGCTTTGACAAATGCATAATTAAAAGAGAAAATGCTTTCTCAACTATAAATGTCCTTGAAATTTAATGAACTAGTTGAGTCTTTAACTCTCCATGACCTAGTAAATTAATGATAATCATCAACATTTTTCTGAATTAAAGAGTCATTGCTGATTATTATGTGCTAAACATTCTGAAATATCACCTCAAGTACCATTTATAACAATCTTATGAGACATTTAGTATCATTACCACCATCATAAAAATGGAGAATAGGTACAGAAAAAAAAATTATGCAAGTTTCATTCAGCCTGTCTGTGAACATTTATTGAGCTCCTACTGTTTGCTGGTTGTGGTTCTCAATGTCAGGAATATAGTTGAACTATCGGAAATGGCCTCTTTACCAGTGTAGCTTTTCCGTGTAACACTTGGTGGTGCAGGCTTTGAACCTTGGCAGTCAGTGTTTCTCAATACTAGCTCATAGCTGTTGGGCTGCACTGTCTATACTGTGGCATCTCTGGTCCTCTGTTATAAGAAGTAAAGAATGTGAAGTCAGCATAGAGCTCTGGTGATCACATATTTACGTTAATGAAAAACAACAACAACGAAAACTCTTCCACAGGAGGATTCTACAGCTGCTTTGAAAGCTGTCAGTAATTTATGCTCAGATTATCTGAGTTCTTTTTCTAGTTCTGGTAATAATGACACATGTGATTGGACCAGTTATTCAACCTTTTACTATTCTATTTTTACCTTTTTGGGAAAAGGGGAGTAGCAGAACCTATGCTGCCTAGTGTTAATTTTGTGTTTTTCAGAAGCAGAGTTTATTGATATGGTTACATAAATGTGCATAAAGGTCAAACCTCCTCAACAACAACATTGTTAACTTATGGTGACTCAATATAAATTATACTTATATGTGTGTGTGTGTCTGTGTGTGTGTGTTTAAATCTACAGAATAAACTTTTAGACAGAATTAACATTTCTATGAATTTTTGTGAAATTTTTAAAAATTATTTCTATAAATCTACAATAGTTTTAGAGAATAAAGCTGGACAAAAAATTCTTAGGTTTTTAAAGCACATTTTACATAAGAGAAAAAATTTTCTGTTAATAAAAAGAGGAGTAGTGCCTATCAGTTCATTTTTTGAACATAAAAATTCAGCTACTGATAATTCATTAGGAACCAAGCTTTGGTTAAATGGAGCCATCCGTTGTTAATAGCCTGTGGTGCAGTAAGGATCACAGTGAACAGGTGATGATTACAGTACTTAGCACTTCTGGAGAATGAAAGTATAGTGACTGTAATCATTCTAAAAATTACTTCATAAATGTCACACTGCTAATTACAGTTCAAAGAATTAGCATCTGGTTGAAGTTATAGGTGTAGCTTTGAGGAATTGGTATTACAGGAAATGCATTTAAAGAACCTTTAATCACAACAGAAAATGCTCTCTGCCCAGCTTTGGGTACCCGATACAGTAAGTTGCACCTGCTGTTTACTAAGGGTGCCAAAGTATAAAAAGCAATTGGTGCTGGATTTTCTTCAGTGGAACAAGAAAAACAGTATCATTTTATATTTTAGATATTATGGTTCCTAAAACAAATGAAAATTGTGAAGATCTTTAATGAATTTTTAAGTTTCAGTAATATTGGCAGTATTACTAAGCTATAATAGTTCTGATCCATAATCAGTATGCAAATCAGATATGAAATTATGAAGGAACATTAAATGACACTAACTTGTTTTTAATATAGACTGTGTAAGGAAAAGGGTTTATGAAGAGACATTGAGAAAACCATTCATGGTAATTGGTGAAGAGGCATTTTAAGGATTATTCTGAAGCAAGAGGATCATCTTGAATTTTTGACTTGAAAGTTAGTGTTTGAAAAAAGCAATGGAGAGAAGGTCCACAAATAGGTTCACATATGTTATTTAATACATAACAAATGCAGCATTTAAAGTCAGTGAGAAAGGCATCTTTTTTTCCCCAAAATAATGTTGAGATGATAGATTAGCATTTGGGGGAAAATATAAACAGATAAAAATGTAAAAGCAAACATTTAATCTTAAATGTAAGAAACAAAATATGGCTTGTTTTTTAAAGGTGGATTATTTTTTAATTAAAAATGATACTAAATTTAAAATCAATAAAAATGGACATATCTGATTTTATAAACTAAAGCTTCTGCATAATAAAAATAAACTAACAAAAATGTAAACAGGGTATATGTGATCTTACCAAACTTAGATACATTAGAACATATATAATAAGAGCATTTGTCTATATGAGGAGCGCTTTGTTGTTTTCAAATGATATGGAAAAAATAAAGAATACCACCATAGGACAAATGTAAACATTGAAAAACAAATAATGAGATTCAAACCAGGATTAAATTGTAGGCATGTGAAACTACAATGAGAAGATATATATTTTTTTAAGATTTTATTTATTTATTTGACAGAAAGAGATCACAAGTAGGCAGAAAGGCAGGCACGGGGGGTAAGGGGGGAAGCAGCGTCCCTGCTGAGCAGAGAGCCGATGTGGGGCTCATGGGGCCTGATCCACCAGGAGATCATGACCTGAGCCAAAGCCAGAGGCTTAACCCACTGAGCCGCCCACGGGCCTCTGAAAAGATAAATTTTATAAGTAGTATTAAGAAATGTCAATGGCTATTCAGAAAGTGACAGTGGACTCCTGGTGGGAAAACAAACAATGATCACAAACATTAAGCAGGGGTGCTTCTGTGGTAATTAAAATACCACTTTGAAAAATCTACACTAAAGTAAAACAAAACTGAATGGGAAGAAATCAGAGAGGGGGACAAACCATGAGAGCCTGTGGACTCTGGGAAACACACTGAGGATTACAGAAGAGAGGGGAGTGGGGGGACAGGGTAACTGTGTGATGGGTATTAAGAAGGGCACGTGTGATGATGAACACTGGGTGTTAGGTACAACTAAAGAATCATTGAATTCTACATCGAAAACTAATGATGTACTATATGCTGGCTAACTGGACATATTAAAAAAAAAAAAAAGAGGATACCTGCCACCAAAAAAAAAAAAGATATTTACATAAACTTTATGGACTTTTGGGTCACTTTTATATTTGTATTTAATATTAATTATGTAAATATTAAAACTGCTTTTAACATTCTTAAAACAAAGCCAAACAGTCTCCTGGGCCATGATTTATATAAGATAGGTTAAAATTGAATTTTTAATAAGTGATATTTTCAGAAGTATGAAAATACCTAGGACAGTGTTTAGATTAAAATTATAAGGGTGCATTTATATTTTCTGATAATATGAAGTCACTAAAAAGGCTTCTGATTTATAATAATAGCTGGGAGTATACATAAATATATAGAGAGATGGGAAAAGCTGGTTATACTGAAAGCATGGACAGAAAAGAGATTAACAAGAATTATCTATAAGTAATGTGATTATAGGTGATTTGAAATTCAAATTTTACTTTTTATTTTATTTTTACAAGTTTAAGAGGGCATATATAATTTACATAGTTCCCATTATATTTTTACCTTTCATAAAGTAATGCATTTGGAACTAAACAAAACAATTTAAATGTCAGTAGAATTCATCATCGACCCCAACACAGCTTCCTCCCCAGCGGTAACTCCTCTGCTGTGTTTTATATTATTTTTCTGATATTTCTGTTCGCTCATATACACACATTTTTTTCAAGTAATTATACACACACACACACACACACTTTCTTTTTATTACTGTTTCTGGCATGTAATTTACAAATTCTTTCAATAACTTATTTGTTGAGCACCTATTAGGTATTAGGCCTTCAAAGGCACCTGAAAGAAAATATAAAGTGAAGAAAGTACAGAATTTAAAAAAAAAAAAAAATCCTGTGCTATGTATCTTAAACCTCAGCAAACTGGAAACACACACTAAAAAGGTAAAAATTACACATATAGCATGTCAGGTAGAGTTAAGTGCTAAAGAAAAAGGAACAGCAAACATTCTTTCTCAGGGTGGTTAAATTGACAGAAAAGGTAGTCTTCCCATTTCTCTTGAACCCTCTTTAATTAGATGGTTAAAGTCATCTTTGTTAAGTACAAAGCCAAAGCCAATATTTAGTTAGTTTACTTGATCCAATATTAACATCTGACATGGTTTTTATTCCCTTTGTCAAAAGATATGTGTGTGCACACATATATAAGGCAGAGAAAGAGAGCGAGAGATGGGGCACTATATACACTTCTTAACTCATTTCTTCTTAAATCATGGGCTTCCCCTTACCATTCTTATTTAGTTTTATCCTTATCTTTTTGGACTTCAAATACCGGAATGTCTGTGTGATATACTTTTTCAGATTCATGCTTTAAATATCAATACACAGAAAATTTCCAAATTATATTTTCAGTCTGAAATCTAAAATCCCCTTAATTCTAGCCTTGATCTGCAGTTGCCTATTTGACGTCCACATTTGGATATATAATAGGCTTTTCAAAATTAACTGGTCTACATAGATATTTTTACTAACCCAGACACCCACAATGTATCCGTCTAACACTTTTCACTGCCTGATGAAATAGATAACCATATATGTATTGTCCCTTCTTTAAAAAGGAACAGTGAAGTGAAATTCTTATCAGATCACATTACTCCTTTCCTCAGCACACGCCTTTCAATTGCAATAAAGACTTTCTTAACTTATCACTCACTTCCTTTTTACCTCATCTCTTAATACTTCGACTGGTTTATTCCAGATTGGCTATGGTGAGATTCTTTTTTTTTTTTTTTAAGATTTTATTTATTTATTTGACAGAGAGAAATCACAAATAGATGGAGAGGCAGGCAGAGAGAGAGAGGGAAGCAGGCTCCCTGCCGAGCAGAGAGCCCGATGCGGGACTCGATCCCAGGACCCTGAGATCATGACCTGAGCTGAAGGCAGCAGCTTAACCCACTGAGCCACCCAGGCACCCCGGCTATGGTGAGATTCTTGATGCTCTAGAATCTCATCAAGTATTCTTCAATCTTGGACATTTTTACCAGCCACTCATAATCTGGAGTCACTCTTCCTTTAGATGAATACACAAGTAAATTCCCCCTTCTTTTCATGTTTATCCTTAAAAATTACGTGACAGTGAAGCCTTGCCTTACCCTCGTATTTAAAAGAGAATACTCATACAAGTACATGCACACGTTTGCATATATGCCTTCACAACCCCCCCCACACACATACACACACACAACTCAATACTGCATGCCTTAACTGTTCAATTTGCTGTTCTTTTCTATAGGACTTAATATCATCCCAAATACTGTAGATATTATTATTTTCAGATATAGATCATAAAGTAGGTACCCTTTAAGTATTTGAATTAAAAAATGTCAACCAAAAGATTACCCTTTGGAATAAGCAAGAATATATAAATGGATACAAATGGAGCTTATATAGATGAAAAAAATTACATAATTGTTTAATCACAATTGTTCAGGAAACAATTAAACCAGGAGATGGAATACAGATAAAAAGAGAGTGAGTACAATGGAAGATACCACTGAAGAAATTACAGAGTTCATTATGGAATGACATAGAAAAGGTCAGAGAAAATACTAATGAGAAGAGATTGACAGAGATGGCTTTAGCATTCCCCTGGATATAAAATTTAGACAGGTTCTTCCTGACCACACGCCCTGGACTAACTTTTTCTTAAAGTATTTGCTTTAGAAACCTTGTAATTGCAAATTGTTTCTCTGCTTTTCTGTGTTGTAAACCCTCTCCCAGACCCTTGCCAGTTTTACAACTCTGAAATGACTTTCTCAAGGACCTGGGAGCCATAGCTTTAATACAATATCACCCTGTCTCTGGGCCTCAGTAGGAAGGTAGGGACCTGATGTCAAGCAGCATCAATTGGAAAACACTGATAGCCTAATCATAATGACGAACCTCCCCCAAACACTTCTTCCATTAGCTGACCTGTGTTTAACAATCTTCCTGCCTTTTGTTTCAGTGGAATTGAGTGGAAACTCTCTCTCCATTGCAAGTTTTGGGCCCTATTGTAATAGTCTTGAATAAAGTCTCCCTTGCTAATTTAGCTCTTTCCCGGGCAATTTTTCTCTGACAAGATATGTAAGCTAAAATGAGAACCTCTAAAACATGTATAGAGCCAATTAAAAAAAGAATGAGATTCCTGAAATTTGAATCCAGGATAGAGGATAAAAATTTCCTGATCAATTAAAGCCACTAATTGGCAGGCTCCGGAAGCACACTTCCCAAGCACATTAAAAAAGGGGGAAAAAGAAGTATACTTATCTATTATGTAGATTATGTGTTTTCAAAATATTTGTCACTGGAGATGCTTGGTTTAGGCAAAAGTTAATATGAGGCTGTATCACAGTCATCATTTTTTCTAAAATGCCCTTCATAAAATTTATAGAGTTTTTAAAAAATCTATTTTTATGATACAAATCTAGGTTTATGAAGTACATCTTAATAAACAGTGGAAGTACAGCTTAATAAACAGATATTTCATTTTTTATTCTTACAGTTTAATGAGATTTCCAAATAGTTTTAATTTTCTTTTTGGGAAACATGATGAATATTTTATTGCCAAATCATTGCACTAACACTTTCTTCAACTATATGTCTTGTTGATTTAACAATCAGCTGTGCTGAGAACTGCTGTTAGAAACAAATGGCACCTGATCCTAGTGTCTGGCACCTGATCCTAGTGCCTCATGATCAACTTGAGCCAGTCTGCTTAGTTTTCTATTGAAAATGGTCACATTCCATGTTATATTATTTGCAACATATTTCGTGTAAAATAGTAAACAACATCATTAACATTAAATTCTAAGGTATCTTTTCAGATAGGTTTTTAGTTTTGATTTTGTTTTTCTGGCTTATTTGTACATATGACTATTAAATATATTTTTGAAATCTGACAATATGCAGACTATAAATCTTTTATGTCATGTAGTAGCAAATATATATGACTTGCCATACTTTTAGAGATAGCATCATTTAAAAATTATAACATTGGTATAATTAATTTATATTATTAATTATGCTTTTATTATTTGATCAATATATGTATAAATTATATCATGCAGTTAAATATTTATTTTAAGTAATAGTGCAGTAAATATTTTTGAGATTATATGCATATAGTCTTTCATTTCAACAAATTGAAAGTTAACATGGAATAAAATGGTCTTATATCTTTTAAAATATATATTTCTTAGAAGATATTAATGATACCCATGTTTCAGCCAATGTAATTTTATCTAATTACATTCCTGGAAGTACTTTCACAATTGATTCTGGTGATAAAGCCAACAGCTAAGAGGACATAATGATCAAATTTGAGATAATGGTAATAATAATGATAACTCCCACTGAAATATTTAATAATTATCTTGTGCCATTCATTCTAAAGCATCACACTTTATTTCCACACAGTCATACATTTTTGCAAGTGTATTATATAATTGCTTGGTTTCATCTTCCTGGTGAAAGTGCAGTAGAGATTGGCATATAGACATATGAATGAAGTACATTGGTGTAAGCTTCAGTAATTTTTCCATGATGTAAGTGAGAAAAAAAATAGTGCTCATAAAATAGAAATATTATCATGAAGAAAACAAAAGGCCAGAAACTGATCTGAAGTGCCTGCAAGAAATATATTAATACTTTATGCTTTTTAATATATATATTTGGACAATACAACATAACAAATGATTTAAATAAAATTTTTCATGCGAGGACTGTTCAGTTGGTAAGAAAGGAACATATATGCAGAATGCATAGATACAATATTGTAACTACATGTAAGGTTGTTATTTGGTTAGCAAAAAGGCCTCACAGAAGAGAATTCCAGGACCAGCAAACCATTTGCATCTGTCTACTTTGAGATAAATATAGGATTGGTCAAAAACAGTGTACTGATTTATTTATTTAGGGGAAATGCATTTGAATAAGTGTGGATTTGAGAGAGTTACTATAGTTTTATTTCTAAATAGAAGGAAAAGCTATTTAGAAAAAAGATTTAACTGATTAATAGTTGTGAAGACAGGAATCAGAGGACGTAACACTGTGATATACTGATAAATGTTCAGGAACCAGCCTTCTGGTGGGAAGAATAGCCTTAATTTGTCACAGCTGTCATTTTCCATAATGTAAGTATTGCTACCATGACCAGTCCCAAGATATTGGTGTAACATACCTAAATATAGCCAGTTCAAGCCAGGTCTAGCATATCACCACATAAGACAACTAACATTTATATGTACGTGGAATAAAGCATATAAAAAGAAAAAAATAATCTGCAGTAAACCTGCAGATCAAAGAGAAAAGACTAAACAATGCTTAGTGTGTAGGCTAAGAAAGCAGTCTCTTATGTCTGGGGCTCTTGGAGGATATTTTATTGTCTAGCATCATATCAGGTAGAATTTATATATTTTAAGTGAATTGACCATGTAAATTATTCAGCTGTATAGATTTTGTACATTAACATTACATTCAGTATATTTTATGTTATAATGAGGACACTATGAGAAAAGCATATGAGAAAACTTTCAATAAATAGTGGCCAAAAACCTTTATTCTTCAAATTATATTCATATCAAACAAGGTATAAAATGTTTTGCTAAAAAAACCTACTAACATAATTTATGGAGTAATACTTTGTGTCTTACATTACTTCTAATACAGTCTAATATTTTTAAAGTTATGGTCAGAAGACACTAAAATATTCAATAAAAACTATTTCATATGTATAGCTGTTGCTTTATTTAATAGTTTATACCATTTAAATATTTGTCCTGTAGGAAGAGGATTCTCACCAGACACTGGAATCTGTTGACGCCTTGATTTTGGACTTATCAGCCCCTTGAATTATGGAGAATGTCTGTTGTTTAACCCACCCACTCTATGCTATCTTGCTATGGCAGGCCAAGATGACTTAGGCAGACTTAGTTGCAATTATTTTATATAATATAATTGGAAAACCAACTTGGAAAGCCCAAGATAAGCCATGGAAAAATGATTAGAAATTATACTAATACTTTATTTTAAAAATGCAATATAAAATAACTAATACCCTTTCCTATATATAAAAAGTATTTATTTAAAAGATATAGAGGGGAAACCACATTAACAATATTAACAATACTAGCAAATAATAACTAAACATATCTGTAGGATATACACACACATACTTAGTGATATTAAACATAAAATAAACTGAAACATGTACCATAACTTATGTGGAAACCCTCACTATTATAAAGATGTCAATTCCCCTAACTATTCAGAAATAATCACAATACTTAATAATGATGATAAGATGAATATATATTATGCATTTAATGAGTTCCTATGGCTGAAACTGATAAACTGTCTCCCCATATTCTTCCTTCTTCCAACCTTACCCTTATGTTAAATCAGGCACATGGCTATCTATATTTATGTCAGTGTCTTGAACTTAGAATAAGAGCAGAAGTATATACAGCTTCACAGTCATTCCATTAAAGACAAAACGTCTTGCATCAGTTGGAAAATGACAAAAGAACTGCCCCAATGGAAGACAATATAGTGCATAGTAAAGTCCACCACACCATTTGCTTACCCACCTGACTACTTTAGGAGTGTTATATGTAAAAGAGAAACTCTCTTATCTTAGATAAGTCAGTTATTGTGGAAATACATTACTGCAGTACTATAGCTTGGACTTCTAATTTTATTTATATTTTGAGAGGGAAGAAGTAATTGCTTTAGGTCATAAAATAATCAGAACCATCAAGAAACATGGCATTAAGAGTCTTACCATGTGACCACAGCTTATCCCTCTTATGATGACTTATCCATATATCAGTAGTTTCTCTTTATCCTTTATATCTTCATGAGAAGTGGGATTCCAGGTTCTGCGCCTCCAAAGGAGAATATTTTTTTCTTAATATTGCTGTATCACTGCTAGAGATTTCATATTTAAATAGGGCTTACTTCTTATTGGTCCAAATTATTTATTTCCCCAAATTTAGCAAACAAAACAAAACAAAAAATTAAGTACATTTCTTGTTAAGTATTTGTGAAGATTTTAAATTACAAATGAAATCTTGTCATCACATTTGTCGGCACAAATAACACAGGTTGGACACTTGCTGTATTTTGCTAACTTCTGAAACAGCGATAGTCACCAACGTTAATAAATTCCAGGAAATAGAAAGGAAAAGAAAATGCCAAGTGACATAAATGCTGAAGATTACACAGGTGTAAAGCAGTGTAACTCGTGTTATTCCATTGAAATGTTACAGGATAACATGATCTATTTTGTGCCTGATAATTCCAGAGATCGAAGAAAATGTGAATGGATCATGTTTTCCCCTATTACCGACTACGATACCATTTGCCTTTCTGTTCTCTAAAGCAAAAGATTCATTCAAAATGAGCAGGTAATAGAGCAAGTCTTAAGATAAATGTGACAAATAACCTAACCAAAGAGGCAAAGAATCTATACTCATAAAACTGTAAAGTACTCATGAAAGAAATTGAGGAAGACACAAAGAAATGGAAAAATGTTCCATGCTCCTGGATTGGAAGAACAAATATTGTGAAAATGTTTTTGCTACCTAAAGCAATCTACACATTTAATGCAATCCCTATCAAAATCCCATCCATTTTTTTTCAAAGAAATATAACAAGTATTCCTAAAATTTATATGGAACCAGAAAAGACCTCGAATAGCCAAAGGAATATTGAAAAAGAAAGTCAAAGTTGGTGACATCACAATTCCGGACTTCAAACTCTATTACAAAGCTGTCATCATCAATACAGTATAGTACTGGCACAAAAACAGACACCTAGATCAATGAAACAGAATAGAGAGCCCAGAAATAGACCCTCAACTCTATGGTCAACTAATTTTCGACAAAGCAGTAAAGAATGTCCAATGGAAAAAAGACAGCCTCTTCAATAAAAGGTATTGGGAAAATTGGACAGCCACATGCAGAAAAATGAAATTGGACCATTTCCTTACACCACACACAAAAATAGACTCTAAATGGATGAAGGCCCTCAGTGTGAGAAAGGAATCCATCAAAATCCTTTAGGAGAACATGGGCAGCAACCTCTTCGACCTCTGCCGCAGCAACTTCTTCCTAGGAACATCGCCAAAGGCAAGGAAAGCAAGGGAAAAAATGAACTATTGGGATTTCATCAAGATCAAAAGCTTTTGCACAGCAAAGGAAACAGTTAACAAAACCAAAAGACAACTGACAGAATGGGAGAAGATATTTGCTAACGAAATATCAGATAAAGGGCAAGTGTCCAAAATCTATAAAGAGCTTATCATACTCAACACCCAAAGAACAAATAATCCAATCAAGAAATGGGCAGAGGACATGAACAGATATTTCTGCAACGAAGACATCCAGATGGCCAACAGACACATGAAAAAGTGTTCCACATCACTTGGCATCGGGGAAATACAAATCAAAACCACAATGCGATATCACCTCACACCAGTCAGAATGGCTAAAATCAACAAGTCAGGAAATAACAGATGCTGGCGAGGATGCGGAGAAAGGGGAACCCTCCTACAACTGTTGGTGGGAATGCAAGGTGGTGCAACCACTCTGGAAAACAGCAGGGAGGTTCCTCAAAAATTTGAAAATAGAGCTACCCTATGACCCAGCAATTGCACTACTGGGTATTTACCCTAAAGATACAAACATAGTGATCTGAAGGGGCACGTGCACCCGAATGTTTATAGAAGGAATGTCTACAGTAGCCAAACTATGGAAAGAACCTATATGTCCATCAACAGATGAATGGATAAAGAAGATGTGGTATATATACACAATGGAATACTATGCAGTCATCAAAAAAAAATGAAATCTTGCCATTTGCAATGATGTGGCTGGAACTAGACGGTATTATGCTTAGCAAAATAAGTCAATCAGAGAAATACAACTGTCATATGATCTCCCTGATATGAGGAAGTGGAGTTGCAACATGGGGCGTTTGGGGGTAGGAAAAGAATAAATGAAACAAGATGGGATCAGGAGGGAGACAAACCATAAGTGACTCTTAATCTCACAAAACTGAGGGTTTCTGGGAGGAGGGGGAGAGGGAGAGAGGGGTGGGTTTATGGACATTGGGTAGGGTATGTGCTATGAAGTGTGCGAAGCATGTGAGTGCTGTGTAAAACTGGCGATTGACAGACCTGTACCCCTGGGGATACATTGTATGTTTATAAAAAATTTTTAAAAAATTAATAAATTAAAAAATAATAAATGTGACAAATATTTTAAAATACCCTTATTTATTCCTCTGAGAATTATCATAGCAAATATTGATAATCCATTCTAATATTACTCTTATAGCAATAAAAAATGCTGACTGTATGTAAGCATTCTTATTGGTGTTTCATTAATACCAGGAAAAAAAAACACAAAAAGTAATAAATAAAATTTAAAAATTATCTCTCCCCTTTCAACTGACCTGGGAAACTCTTCCTAGGCTCTGTCTGCTTAAAATTCCTACTGGAGAGCCTCCATTGTCATCCCATAATTCTTAACTTTGCTGTAAATGGAGAATTTTTTTTATCCTTTTATCCCTTTTTTATTCTTTTATATTAAAAGGAGTAGAAAATGTGTATTCTGTTCTCTTACTAGTAAAACAACACACAAAATATATTTAATAACTTTTGCGTGGGACATTATTTCAAAGCTCATGCTTAATAAAAAACAGAAAGCAGGAGTATTTGAATTGATATGAATGTAGACACGAGGAGGAGTTTCCTGAGTCTCAATAAAATTGAGTAAGTGTATGTGTCATAATTGCTTAGATTCTGTGACATTCCTTCATACATTTAGCTGTTGCTTCAGTTAATAGTTCACACCATTTAAATATTTGTTCCACAGCTTATTTATTTTAGTCATGATCATTCTCTCAGATAGAAATTAAAATACAGCATTTTGCTATCTAACACATGTTAATGTTAAGCTGTCCTCTTGGTTATGTAAGGAATGTTGAAATGTGTACATTTTTCTAACATCTTCGGGATAGTATTATTCTCTTTTGAAGACAGTGTTTTCCAAATTTAAAAACTTTCAGTATTAATTTTTGGACTAAGCAATTTGTTAATTAAAATGAATTTAACATCATTTCACTCAGATGTTGTGGCTTCTTTCCTTATAATTTTGATGATAGGGAAAAGCTACATGTTTCATTTTAGACAAAGAGCCTAACATTTAGTACAAAATAAATTAATTTTAAATGAAACATAAACATTTTAAAATCAATCTCAGCAAAATGCTATTTTCATTTATCTCTTGCATTTTTGAAAAAAAAATTATTTGAAGTAACTTCCAGTGTCTCTATAATAATGAAAGTGTTTTACTCATACTAGTAAAACGTGAATTTTCCTAATAAAAGTTTCCTCACTAGGAGATCATAATTTCACACCAGTGTGGTCTACAATCTCTCCTGTTGGGGTAAGGATTTGGCCACATCTGTTAAGAAACCTCCCTTGTCCATTCTCCTCTCCACACCGCCCCCCCCCCGTCTCTTTTGTAATACCCACCTGATGTCTTTTGCTTTTGCAGAATATTGTATCTGCATGCCAGGAGCCACTGCCTGTAACTTGGCAGAGATTTTTGGGAGTGCCTTTCCGAATTTGAGAATTGGGAAGATTACTTTCCCAGAGTCCCATCCAAGGGACATTGTCCCCTTTTGTTTTTAGGCCTCTGCAGACCTCATTTTTTAACATCATCATCATCAGTAACTTTCCTTAACATGGACAGTTTTACCTAACTTGTGTTGCACTCTAATGCTAGTAACGTATTTTTTTTTTAAGATTTTGTTTATTTATTAGAAAGAGAGAGCATGAGCAGAGGGGAGAGGGAGAAGCGTGCTCCCTGCTGAGCAGGGAACCCAACATGGGGCTGGATCTCAGGACTCTGGAATCATGACCCAAGGCAAAGGGAAGACACTCAACTGAGTGTCTGAGCTTCCCGGTGACCCCTAACCTACTTATTTTTAAAGGCAATATTTCAGGCAATATGAGACTTTTTTTTTTTTTTTTAGCTCTCAATAAATATCACATACTAATCTTTTACAACAAAACCCTTTGAAATGATCTTGCCTACAGAGACATCATTTTCTGCCACTCTGCCTAAATTTTGAGTTGCTTGACAGCAAATGGGTCTTTTCTGTATTCTTATCAGCCACTCTCTTCACAACACTTCAAAATGAATAGATCCTTAACAAATATTTATTGAGTTGAACTGCAGCATAATTAAAACTTTTTAATTTGCTGGTTATTGTTTTTCCTTCCCCAGTAAAATATAAGCAACAGGAGAGCAGATTCCTTCTCTTATAGACCCCTGTTACACAAGCCTTAGGAATTGAACTTGACACATATTATACACTTAAGAAATAGTTACATAAATTAATAAATATAAATTTAATATTTGAAGCAACTTCATTAGTCCCCTTGCAATTTTCATGTATTTAGTTTTAAATAAGGGACATGCTAGATCATAAAATTTCAGAGAAGGAAGGTATATGTAGTGGAAAGGGACTATTTAAGTTGTAACCACGCACAAATGAATTTAGTTGCACTGGTGCATAGATGATACCAGAGGAATTTTGTCCTTATGAGATTATTTGTCAATGTTAAATAAAATGATATTTGTCAAATATTAGCAAATAAGAGGTCTAGACCAGAATCCTGGTTACCTAATTACTCTCCATTACCTCTCCTCATGTGTGTGCATGCTGTGCGTCTAACTCTGTCATGTAAATGCATGCTATGTGCATGTGTGTTTAATTCTTTATTTTCACTGTGCAGCTAATTCTGTCCAACTTCGTCATGTGTACACATGCTATGCGTATGTTGTTTAATTCTGTATTTTCACTGTGCATCCAAAAGTTTGGGAAAATTATTTGTCATTTGCTTTGTACACCAATACTGGATCATTTATAATTGGTGGTCTTTTCCCCCTTTGGGCTAATGATTATGCCTTTAAAATTTATCAATATTTTTGTAATTTTTATTTTTCTAGGGATAGGAGTGATGTGAAATTTATTAGAATATGGGGCCTAATAAATACCTGTTTATGCCTCAGTAGTTTAATTTTTATTTGTCCAGAAACATGAAGTTATAGTTGAAGAACTTTGATTAAAAACACCTTTAAAAGGTGTATCTATGAGTTAAAAGTTTAGATATGAAATAAAGAGGCAATTATCTAATAGTTATTTTGTGAAGCCTTTTGTTAAGAACAATCTGTGTACAAAGCACATATTCTTCTTAATTAGTTCCTCAACTAAAACAAAAAAAAATTAACTGCCTGAAAATATCTGTTGCAATACAATGTACCTTCAGTAGCCCCAAAATATGCCTTATACATTTACAGATTTTTCAGTCTTCAAAATAGATGCTACCCTGAATTTTTTAAGGAAAATGGAATTATATGTTAAATGTTCACATTATTCATGCTTTGTTTAGAATATATAATATTGAATACCTCCTTATATTTAGAATTGTTTTATCTGAATTAAATTTTGGTTTAAAAATGTGAAGAAACATGAAACAATATGGTCCAGAATTATAATCATAACCAAATATGCACACGAAAAAAGAGCATAATCCTACCATAATCATATATAAAAATTACATCTATAGTTCTCCTCTAGTCATTTAAACTTATTGGCACCTAGTATATATCATTTAAGATTTCACATTGCATTTCAAGTAAACTTCAAAAGGACAATGAAGACATCTCTGGAGACCAATGAGTTGATTCCAAGAGTGTTTCTGATGACCAAGTAAATCTGCAAAGCAGCTCCAAGGATTCTGTTTTATTCTCAGAATGTGTTAAGGGAACTGAAGTTTATCAAGCAAATTAAACAAAGCTCATCCTTAAAAAAATAAATAAATGAATATATTAGGAGATATTGAAAGAAAAATCCTGTGAGACCATTTATTGTTTTGTTCTTTGCTGTTTGCTTGTTTTGTTTTCCTTGAAGCATACAAGATAAAGTGTCTTTTATACTGTACATAAGGCACTAATTTCTGTAATATTCACCAGTTACTACATTGGGAATACTTAGTAGAAACTATTAGCTTCTGAATTAATTAATGCAAAAAAGTGTTACAATATGCTGTAAAGCACTTATAAATCCTTGCATACATTTAAATTTTGCAAATGCTCTCTAAAGGATACATTTTTATATAATTCATATTCCCTTAAAATATGTAAAGTATTTCACAATACTTTAATGACATTTAAAGCTAATTAATGATACTTAAATCAAGGGTTTTCACATGATGGGCTCAAAATGGTAGGAAAATCACTAATTTATTAGAGCATTACAACTCTATTTTAAAATTCTGCCCTATATGCCTTAACAAATATTTTTAAAGATAGCTTGGGAAGAATTTAGAGATGAGGAATAAAATAAAATTGCTAAACTTTATATTTTGCTAAAAGCTTTAGGAAAACATGGTATAAAAAAGTATTATTATCCTGTTACCAAATCAAGCTTTTCCTTCATGCTTCTAATATTGAATTTCCACTTTTGTTTTGATAAAATATGATATGCTTGAAAGAGAATTTCTTACAATATGACAACAAAATAACATTACAAATAGTATTCAAAATATTTATCATCTGTCATTTTTCTCTTGGTCTTCTGTGCTCAAACTTATTTAAATGATAATTGGGTCAGCAGTTTTTCCTCTTAATGATGTTTATTTATTTTTATAAAAATTAAACTTTTTTTTTTTTCTGACCACAACTTTGCATTTTATTGGCAGAGGTCTGTTTTCCTTAGATTACCTTTTTATTTATATTTACTTGTTTCTGAAATACTGTGAGATTTTTTAGATCTTTTTTTTTTAATTTTTTATAAACATATATTTTTATCCCCAGGGGTACAGGTCTGTGAATCACCAGGTTTACACACTTCACAGCACTCACCAAAGCACATACCTCCCCAATGTCCATAATCCCACCCCCTTCTCCCAAACCCCCTCCCCCCAGCAACCCTCAGTTTGTTTTGTGAGATTAAGGGTCACTTATGGTTTGTCTCCCTCCCAATCCCATCTTATTTCATTGATTCTTCTCGTACCCACTTAAGCCCCCATGTTGCATCACCACTTCCTCATATCAGGGAGATCATATGATAGTTGTCTTTCTCTGCTTGACTTATTTCGCTAAGCATGATATGCTCTAGTTCCATCCATGTTGTCGCTAATGGCAAGATTTCATTTCTTTTGATGGCTGCATAGTATTCCATTGTGTAAACTTTTCAATAAAAGGTCCATTAAAAAAGAAGCTGAATATGAAATTAACCCCCCATAACAACACATATTCATCAACAAGAATGACATCATTAATCATACAGATATACCATTGGTATCAAGGAGGAAAGTAATTGTAATATAAATAACTAACTTAGAGTAAGAAGAAGTGATTTAAATTATTCACCAGTTACATAACTTAAAATAAGAAATGCAATGCCTCTGAGGCTTTGGGTTCATCACATATAAAATAAGACAAATATTATTTAATCTTGTATATAGTTATGTTGGCTAATGATGTACTGGATAAAACCAAGTTGGTCACTCTAAATTGATATACAAAGCAAAACATTTTGCATATACCATATTAATTTATAAAAAATATTATTAGGTTGTAATTAAAGTCTCAATGACATATTTTTAATTTTTCATTAATACTTTATTTTTAGAAAGAAATACTATGTTCCAAGCACAGTTGAAAGGGTACAGGCATTTTCCATATACGCCCTGCCCCCACTCCTGTGTAACTTTCCCCATTATCTACATTCCCCACCAATTGGGAACAAGTGGTGAATTGTTGATGAATCTACATAAGTACACTATAATCACTGAAATCTCCATAGTTTACCTTAGGGTTTGCCTTTGTTGTTGTATATTGCATAGGTTTTGGATATATAACTATTATGGTATCACACTGAGCATTTTTACTGCCCAGTCATTTTACCTTCTTCACAGTTTTGCCTTTTCCAGAATGTCATATAGTTGTATTCATATGTTATATAGCCTTTTCAGATTGGCTTCTTTCACTTAGTAACATTCACTTATGATCCCTCCATACCTTTTTATGGGTTGGTAGGTAATTGCTTGTTGTTGCTAAGTAATATCAGTGTCTAGATGTTCCACAATGTATTTATCCATTCACTGACTAAAGGAAATCTTGATTGCTTCCAAGTTTTGGCAGTTATGAATAAAGTTGCTATAAACATTTGTGTGCAGCTTTTTGCATAGTTATAAGTTTTCAATTTCTTTGGGTAAAAACCAAGGGACATGATTTCTGGATTATATGGTAAGAGTATGTTTCACTTTTTAACAAATCTCAAAACTGTCTTCCAAAGCGGCTATACCATTTAGCATTCCTAACAAAAATGCGAGTTCTTGTTCCACATCCTCTTCAGTATTTGGTGTGGGCAGTGTTCTGAATTTTGGTCATTCTAATAGCATCTCACTGTTTTCGTTTGCATTTTCCTGATGTCTATGATGTGGACATCCCCTCATATCTTTATCTGCTATTTATATATCCTCTTTAAGAAAGTGTATGTTAAGGTTTTTGCCTCACTTTTTAGTTGGGTTGTTTTAATTATTGAGTTTAAAGTCATATATTTTGGATAATAGTACTATATCAGCTATGTCTTTGGAAAATATTTTGTGCCATTTTGTGGAAACTTTAGAATCAGTTTGTCAATTTAAAAAAAAGACCTGGGTATTTTAATTGCGATTGCAATGAATCTACAGACCAAGTTGAGAACATCTTGACAATATTGAATCATCCTGTCAATGTACATGGGGTATCTCTCAGTTCACATTGTTTTCAGTGTGAACTGAGTGAACTTTTCACTCACTGTTTTCAATGTGAACTTTTCCAGTTAGACACATTGTATTTGACAAATGCGGTATCTATATAAATGTTTAGATTTGGAAACTTTTTTTCCTTTAATTAAATTATATAACTTTTTATATTTTTATGAATTTCAAATTTCTTTCAGTAGACTCAAATAGAATTCAACAATTCTTGAATTAGTTAAATTTATATTGACTATTTACTATAAATCAGAGACACATAAATTAGAAGCTAAGCTTTTTTGGCCAATTTCCATTTCTTCTATTTGAAATTATTTACAAGTGAGTGTAGCTGCAGTATATATACCCTAATGCTTAATTTATTATCTCAAGGATGGGAAATCAGTATGTTTTACAGTAAATCTAATCTAAATGAAATTTTTGTAGCTATTTGATTTGAGACAAACAAGAATTATCTCAAATAATTCAACAGATAAGTTGCATTTTATATATAAGTTTACTTAATATGTTTTGTTTTTAAAGGCTTTTGGAGACTCTCATGAGTTAAAATGTTCTCTAGATGTGATGTTTATCTGATGCCAAATTTTAGACAAAATACTCATTTTTCATAAATGACCTACTTCTTCTTTGAAAGTGGTGATAATTTGTATTTCTTTAATTGACCATAGGATAAAAGCAAAATTAGTTCACAGTCAATCAAAATCTTATAAAAATTTAGTCTCAATGAGAACTTCCTACTACAATCCAATGAAAATAATTTGCTTCTGCCAGGCCAATTTCTACACTAAATTTCTAACATAGTCTACTCATTCTCCTTAATATAAGTTACATAAAATTATTTCAAATAATTTCTTAAGTTCTTTATCCTGAATCAGATTTTAAACTCATAGAATATAAATAGGATAAACAATGTCTTAGTCATATTTCAACCGTGCATAATATAAATTAAGTGAGTTATTATGTGTTGAATGCATTATTAGTTACCATTTTTTCCAAAACTCTTAAATAAAAGTCTTAAGTATCATACATAATTTCCATAAAATTTATTAAGTAATATGTTGGTAATATGTAAGTAATATATAATCCGAAACATCAGTAGATTCTAGAAATAGTTCCATGTCTCTCTAGTCACTTGTTATTCATTTTCTCCATGGAAACTGTCAAAACATCTCTTTCTTAAAAACTCTTATCATTGTGTATATATACCACATCTTCTTGATCCATTCATCTGTTGATGGACATCTAGGTTCTTTCCATAGTTTGGCTATTGTGGACATTGCTGCTATAAACATTCGGGTGCATGTGTCCCTTTGGATCACTACATTTGTATCTTTAGGGTAAATACCCAATAGTGCAATTGCTGGGTCATAGGGCAGTTCTATTTTCAACATTTTGAGGAACCTCCATGCTGTTTTCCAGAGTGGCTGCACCAGCTTGCATTCCCACCAACAGCCATCAAAAGAAATGAAATCTTGCCATTTGCAACAACATGGATGGAACTAGAGCGTATCATGCTTAGCGAAATAAGTCAAGCAGAGAAAGACAACTATCATATGATCTCCCTGATATGAGGAAGTGGTGATGCAACATGGAGGCTTAAGTGGGTAGAAGAAGAATAAATAAAACAAGATGGGATTGGGAGGGAGACAAACCATAAGTGACTCTTAATCTCACAAAACAAACTGAGGGTTGCCGGGGGGAGGGGGTTTGGGAGAAGGGGGTGGGATTATGGACATTGGGGAGGGTATGTGATTTGGTGAGTGCTGTGAAGTGTGTAAACCTGGTGATTCACAGACCTGTACCCTTGGGGATAAAAATATATGTTTATAAAAAAATAAAAAATAAAATTAGAAAAAAAAAAAAAAAAAAAAAACTCTTATCATTTAGTAATGCTCCCCTCCCCCATTTCACAGAGAAAATAGATGACTTTGGTATCTATAACTTTTTTTCACTAAGCTATTGCTAAAGACATCTTCCTAAATTGAAAATTATCAAGTAATAACCTTGATTAAAATCCTTCAGTTGTATCTTACTTTGATTATAGGTTTGTCCCATGTGCTGTAGATGGGATCATGCAAAAACTTGATCCAATTGTCTTGCTTGTCTTTATTATAGAAGCTGCATCACTAAACATTAGGACTCCCAGTCTCCTTTGCAGGTAAAATAGCTAACACTGTTAAAAAGTTAACCCTGTTCAGCCCATGAAAGGTAGAGAAACCTGTGAGAAGGAACAATGCTTCCTCTGTTTGAAATAAAGATTAAAAAAGAAAGAAAGAAAGAAAGAAAAAGATCCAGATGTTTGGTTAGAGGAGCAAGTTTTCAGCTCAACTCCCAAATAATACAGTGTTAAAATGTGTTTATAATATTAATAAATATCAGGTTAAATATTAGATACAGGGTTTTTAAATGTTCCTGGAATTGTGCTAATGTACTTTTATGCTATATCACACTCAGAACAAATCATATATGGTAGGGTTGTTATTATTTTAATTTTACACATGAGAAAACATATTTGAAACAAAGTTAGTTACTGGCTCAGTCACACAATCGATAGGTAACAAATTTGGTGACATATTCAGAAAAATATGCTTCCAAAACTTAGATATTACTCATCATTACTATGGTTTACTAGTCCTTTTATGACATGCCACATCCTAACCTCCTCGGTAATACAACCTATGTTGTCTTTTCTTTGGGCTTTTGCAGATAATTGTTCTTTCTTATGTCTTCCCTTTCTATCTGGTGACTATCCTGCCATATCTCTAATTGTTTTATAACTTAATTTGCTTAGGGTCTTTGCTCTGTATTCTCATATACTCCAGAACTTCTCTTATCATTGTACTTATTACTTTATGTCAAAGCTTACGAAGCTGCCTCTGACATCAGAATATAAGCACTTTATCACCTTCATTGTTGTATATTAAATACCTCACCCACACAAGTGAGGAAGGAAAGAAACATAGACTTCCCCAGAGGGAAGAAAATTGTGATCTGAGAATTTGAGATTTAGTACTCAACTGAGGTAGTAACAATATGTTAATTCATTTTCTCACATATAAATAGATTAATAGAGTGACTCAAAATTTTCTGTATTGATGGAACCATTTATTTTTTAATAAATTAAATTGATTGATTGATTAAATTACTTAATTATTTAATTAACTTTCCATTGTCCTGTATTGATGAAACTATTTAACTATTTAATTGAAACAAAATAATAAAAGTTTTAACATTTAACAGTGTCACACTATATGAGATAAAATATATTTTAATGTACTGGTATGCAAAGCAAACAAATGGGATGACTCCAGAATGTCATATGTCATTCACAAAAAATATAAGTATGTGTATATATATATTTACATGCATACGTGTGTGTGTATGGTGTCTATATATATGTAGATATAGGCTGCTATGGGTGTGTTTTTGTGTGTGTAGCATTATATGGAACAATTTTGTGAAATAAATTGCATGAATCTTTAATATATGTAAATATAAAGACAAAAATAAAAGACAACAAATTTAAGGTTGGAAATATAAGTAAAACGTTTCTTGTAATACCTCATAAAACCAAACAGAAAGTCTAAATAAAATGGATGGTTCTTAGCTTTAAAAAGCTAAACGTTTTCAAAATTAAAAAAGTTCTATTCCATATTTCTACACTTTTCATTTAAACATTAATTAACATGAAGAAAAGTTGTTCCATAGCCCCTAGGGACACAAGGTTAAATTGGATTTTACTAACCAAATAACAGTTTTTTTTAATGAAGTGAATAAAAGTAAAAGTAATAAAGTATTTTTATATGTAAAAATTGATCCATGTATTAAGCAGATTAAAAATTAAGTGGGTCATATAAAAACATTTTTATGCAAAGGGTTAGAGTATTTTGACAGATGTTAAAATTATGTTAATTGTAAAGTTAGTATTTCAGTTAGCTAAAAATGTCTTACATCTTTACAGTTTAATAATTATACCAGTATCACCCGTGTTACTTGAAATATGTCACCTGTAAAATGTTATTTGCACTAAGAACCTGTTACTTTATGAAACTGAGGAATTGGTGTGTGATTCAGATGTGTCCTATGCTTTGTAAAAACGGTGTACACCTCAAAAAGGCATCAGAAGTGGTCAGTGTATTTTTTTTGTTTAATGGTCTCTGTCTTCATGAAAATTAGGAAAGTTATTTTCTATCTATGATATGAGACTTAAAGTTTATTGAAAGACACACTGACAATTGACAGAGAGGAAAAGCTGAATAGAAAAATGATATTGTTTTGAATGCCTTAATCACTCTGCAATGGACCTATAAAAATTTAAAAAATTGATTCTATAAAAAGTATATTTATTAAAAGCCTACCTAATGAAAAATATGTTGTCTGAAGTTGTAACATTACTAGGGGATATTTTGGTATGATTTGGGGAAAAAAGAAACATAAGCTATGTATTGCTAATGTATTTTGTTTAAATATATCTCAGTTGAATTTCCAAGACTTTCACTTACAGGCTATCACTTATTACTTAGGTGATCCTAGGCAATTTCTTGAAACTTTCTGATATTCAGTTGTTTTTGTTTTGTTTTATTTTAATTTGTATAATGGGGTATGTGAGGACAGTTGAAAGAATATATGTCTACCACAGTAGACAGTATGACTTAGCCCTTCATTACTAACATGAAATATAGGAAGGCAGCAAAACAAAATAAAAACAGAAATTTGATCGAATCAATTGTTTTTTTTTTGTTTTGATTTTTTAAAAAATGTCAATCAAAATATCTATTCATAGTAGCCATTTTTTAAAAGGATTTTATTTATTTATTTGTCAGAGAGAGAGAGGGAGAGAGAGCGAGCACAGGCAGACAGAATGGCAAGCAGAGGCAGAGGGAGAAGCACGCTCCCCGCCGAGCAAGGAGCCCATGTGGGACTCCATCCCAGGACGCTGGGATCATGACCTGAGCCGAAAGCAGCTACTTAACCAACTGAGCCACCCAGGCATCCCCATAGTAGCCATTTAATACATATGCCTTTATTATTCTGGTCATGCTGAAGTGATCTAGGGATTTCTGCAGTGGTTCGTTTAATAATTACTAATCATATATATTATAGTATCAAGAAGATACTTTTCAGTGCCAAGTGATTCCTAGTGACAGAATCTGAGGATTTAATGCTATCATAGCATAGAAAACATAATAGAATTCTGACCTATGATTTCTTGGTTATCATTTATTACCTACCTGAGAAATTTGGGCCATATAGTTCCAATGCTAGAAAACTCCCTCAGGTTATGGAGATTGGCACTGAGACTATTATTCTGGAAAACTATGAAAAGTCCAATAATGGAGAGTGAAACTTGGGCTTTACCTCACACCTCCAGAAACTACAGAGTAGCTACAAATTATCATTTACATGGAAACACGGCCAGTTGGATTGTATGCTGGGTAATGGATGATACTTATGGTTCACCTTTATTCCTACAATCCCAGGCTACAGCCCTTTACAGAATTAATTTGTATTTACTCTCCCTGGCCACTCATAACAAAGACTAGACGCTATTTCTGTCGGGATATATGCTATATCTGTATGCTCTCAAGGAGGAAGCAACCCAGATGGCTCAACTTAACTTTTCTTGTTTGCATTTTTTTTAATCTCAAAATTATAAGCAGGCTCTCATTGATCATTTTATGAGACATATTTGGTTGATCACAGGATTGACGGTGTCTTCTCTTCCTTTACCCTATGCTAGGCCATGTCTCTATGAAGACAAAAGCATTTCTCTCTTGCTCAATCTCTCTCTCTGTTTTTCTTTGTATATATTTTAATAATCATCTCCAATGATTCAGTATGTCCTATAGATATATTTGTTTGTCTAACAGTATGCTTTGTTTTGTTTTATTTGAGACATCATTTTTAAGTATGGGGTTTTAATCTAGGGCTTTCAATGAGAAAGTTCTTTTAACACTGAAACCTCAATTCACTATAGTAGAAATAAAAAAAAAAGAACTATATAGGTAAGAGATACAAGTGGGTGCTGTTCTATTTACAACCATATCTGCTGTTACCTACACTATCATTAACCCTAAGGATAATTCCAACCATCATTTTACATCATTCTTGCATCATTGCTCTTCTTTTGGTTAAGATATATTTCTCCATATCCATGTTCACTGCAGAGATAATTACTTAAGGCCAGTAAATTTCAAAACAGTAAGAGAGAGCACTCATAGTGTACATTTATCCCTGTTGAAACTACTGTATTTGGTTTATGTTTTCTTGATGGAATAACTTATGTACAAGAAAGCAGTAAATGATAAATCAGCAAAATAATCTGATTTGGGACAAAGCAGTGTGAAAATGGTATCACAGACATGAAAAAAACAAGGAGAGATCAAGAACATTAAGTTAAAAGTGCCAAAAACACTGGAATGCCTGGGTAGCTCAGCTGATTATTTGCCTTCTGCTCAGGTCATGGTCTTGGGAGACCTGGGATTAAGCCATGTGCCTGCTCAGTGGGGTGGCTCCTTCTTTCTCCCCACTGCTCATGCTCACTCTTTCTGTCTTGATTAAATAAAATCTCTAAAAAATGGTGAAAATGGAAAATGGAAAAATGCTTACTAGATTTTGTGACATTAACATTTCTTAGCAACCTTATGAGAAACATTTTATTGAAGTTCTGGGTGATTTGCATTAAACAATGAAAGACAAATTATCACAGGGTGTATTCACTATTCATGATCTCTGCGTCCCACATCAGGCTCTCTGCTCAGTGGGGAGTCTATTTCTCCCTCTACCTCTGCCTGCTACTCCTCCTGCTTGTGTTCCCTTTATCTCTCTCTCTGACAAATAAATAAAATCTTAAAAAAAAAAAAGAAGTAAAGTAACTCTTATAACATATGCTTAAAAAGATGTTAAAATATAAAACATAATAGTCACATAATTTGAATGGCTTCATAATATTTATGGAGAAAATCATATTAAAAAGAAGAAAAAATATCTTGCGTTGGTTGGACACTTAATGAGAAAAAACCTTAATTCTTCAGTTTATAAAATAAAACAACTTCTACTAACATTTTAAAACTTGAATTCATAACTCTAGAATAAGTCAAAAACAGAGAAGTGTAAATAGTTTGGTCAACACAACAGGCTATTAGAACAACATTTTAAAAATTGTCTTTATACCATGATTTCTCCATTCATTTCATATAACTGTGTGTGTGTGTGTGTTTCTGTAAATAACCTCAAACATTGTTTGGAATGACATAATTTTTTGATATTATAACAACAAAGAAAAAATAAAATATTTTACTCTTCCTAATATCCAAATGACCACATAATATTTATGATAATAATGTTGTAGGTTAGCAAAAAATGCACTATATTAAAGTTTAAATGTGCTTTCTTGGTTGACACTTTCCTGTTTTGGATGACTTAATAAGGAGGATTTCAAAATTGTTAACATTTATAAGTTTGGATAGCATAGCATAACTCATAAGTATGATTTGGTAAATGAATATTTGGCAATATATGGAGTACATGCAGCGTGGAAACAAAATTATATGTAGGCTTCATTTGAAAAAATAATCAGTTGAGGCACTGAGACCTAATTTCATTTCCTTCCTTAATTGAGTTAGAACATTGGAAATCAGTTCCAGCTTCATAACTTAAAAATTAGAGTGACAGTAATATTAAAAAATCATGAGAACTGTGATAATCACACTTCATAGAAAGAGTTGGCTCTTTATGACTAGCATGGGATGCAGAGAGTCAACTAAACAAAATAGAAATATGAATTCCATCAAATCGTTACTTTCTGTTTGGTTTTATTTTTCAACAGGCATAATAATGGTTATATTTTAGCTATGATTAAATATCATACTTTGTAACTTATAAATTTGGAAGTTAGCACATGCTATATTATTCTTTTTTACAAAAGTTTTATTTATTTTACTCAGCTACTTCCCTACTGCTGTTGTATCTAGTAAATTCCATTTTTGCCCATGCATATGTGTCCTCTATTCATTGGAAACATTTAACTAAATGGTAACTATATGTTTTGATTTTACAGAATATGAACGTAATTTTATGGTATATTTTATTTTTTCATGTTTAGAGAGTCTAGGGCTAACAAGCAAATTATATGTGAAGATTATTTGTTTTATTAATAAATGTTTGAAGGTTCTACAATTATTAGGTGTATTTTATTGAGTTGGCAAGCTAATGCAGATGCTAAACATTCTTTTGTAATAGCTTGAATCAGTTCTTTTGCATATCTTACTACTAGAGTCTGTATTGACAAGTATTAACTAGTGCAACATTCAATATTTAGTATGTATCGTATGTATCATATCACATTAGTAATGTATTTTAATCATATGTACCATATCGCATTAATTTATTATATTATGTATCATATTACATTAATAAATGCATTTATTGGGCTCCTGGGTGGCTCAGCAGGTTAAGCCTCTGCCTTCGGCTCAGGTCATGATCTCAGGGTCCTGGGATTAAGCCCACATCGGTCTCTCTGCTCAGCAGGGAGCCTGCTTCCCCCTCTCTCTCTGCCTGCCTCTCTGCCTACTTGTGATCTCTGTCTGTCAAATAAATAACAATAAAATATTAAAAAAATAAAATAAATGCATTTATTAAGTATATATTATCAAAATACAGAATTCCCCCCAAATTAGGAATGCTTTCATTGATCAGAAATAATGTTTCAGGGATGCCTGGGTGGTTCATTTGGTTGGGCCTCTGACTCTTGGTTTCAGCTCTGGTTTTGATCATGGCGGAGGGGACGTAGAATCCAGCCCCACTTGGACCTCCACACTCATCATGGAGTTGACTAGGGGTTCTCTCTCCCCCTGTCCCTTCTGCTGGTTCTCTCTCTCTCTTTCTCTCAAATATAATAAAAAATAAAATTTCACTTTGGTTAACAGATTAAAATTAAATATAATGTTTAAATTCAATGATTATTTAACCCACATTTTTATATTCTGATTCCATATTTAAGATGTCATGACATTTTTCTGTGAGTTTTTATTATATGACTTATTGATTTTCCTAAAGAAATAAACTTAGTAAAAATGTAAATGAGGAGGTGACCTAACAAGAGGTCAGTGTCCACATTATACAAAGGATGCATATGTCGTTCATGCTAAATTACATTATTTGGTAAAATTATTTCTTGTATATCTAAACTCTATATTTTAAAAATTAATAATGTTAAACCAATAGTTAAAAATTTCAGAAAAAATGAAAATGAGTGCTTAAATCTTTAAATTTGTACCCATAATACAAATTAATGAATTCAAGAGGAAAGTTTTTCTTTTTTTTTTTTAAGATGTATTGATTTATTTTAGATAGAGTGTATGTGCATGAGTGTGGGGGAGAGCAGAGGAAGAGGGGAAGCAGACTCCGGCTGAGCAGGGACCCTGTTGCTGGGCATTTCCCAACCAGGAGATCTTGACTTGAGCCCAAACCAAGAGTCAGATGCTCAACTGACTGAACCACTGCTATGCTGCAGGAGGAAAGTTTAAATACATAGGATTTTCACACTTATTGATTGATTGCACAAATTCTACCACCGAAAAACTAATTGTAATTTTATCACCATGTTGCCAAAACAATGAAACAAAGACTGAATGTCTGAATTTTAGTAGCTTTCATATTCAAAGAAGACTCAATATAAGTAATCACTGGTTTTCTGCAGGTATTCAGATGTATAGTCAGTAATATATCTAGAAAGAAGTCAGATACTAAGATAGCAAGAGATTTTAACAAATATACATAAGTTACAATCAAGTATAACAAAAATGAGGGGAAAAGCAACAGTAATTTTAAGAGGAGAAATTTTGTCGCACAACATGGAATCCCAGTAAAATGATTACATCTTCACTGAGTGATATTTTTGTTATTACAATTCAGACTTTACCAAAGGAAGGTTTCCATTTTTTGCATTCCAGAGTTCTCCAAAAATATTTTCATTTCTTATTTGTAATACTTGTCTAATCTATAAATATTGAGTCTCTCCAAAGTGAATGCCATGTATAAATAAATCTATGCTGATATACTATCTTTATATTTTTTAAGATTAATTTATTTATTTGAAAGAGAGAGAGAGAGTGAGTGTGGGTAGGGGCAGAGGAAGAGAGGCTCTTCAAGCAGATTCCTTGCTGAGCATGAAATGGAACACCAGGCTGGATCCCAGGATCCTGAGATCCTAACTTGAGCTGAAATCAAGAGTTAGATGCTCAACTGACTAAGACACCCAGGCACCCCACTATCTTTATCTTAATGAAGGAGCTTTTAAAGCAACACTATACTTAAGACACTGAGATAAGTACAAGCCTATGTGCTTTGAGATAATTTATTATCTCAAATTAAGCCATATAAGCCTATGGTCCTTTGAGATAATTTATTGCAACCTCATTTTACAAATGCTGTTGCCTAGAGTCATTGTCTTATACATTGCCAAACATGCGGTTGATGTTCTATTTGTAATTTTGGAACATTTTGTATTGAAAAATAATTATAACTTCATAGAAGAAAATTAAGTGAATAATTACTATGTAAGTTGCCATGGGAAAAATATCAAGGACAGTGTTTTTATCCACACAAACTGAAAATTGCTTGTTCCACAAACTATTCCAACTTCAGTCTTTATCTTTCCAATGCTTGTGATGTGTTCATAGCAGATTTAGTAATTGACCTTTTAATGCTACATGCTTGCATTCTGTGTGATTATTATACATCCAATCTAAATTTATATTTTATTTTTGCAAGGCAATGAGTCTTGAAATAGAGATTAGAAAATATTGTCCAGAATTTATGATATTTTTTAGGCACTAAATAATCTATCAACATCTCATTAAATATATTACTATTTATACTTAATACCTATATTAAACTTAAGTAATGAGAAAATAATCTTGCAGATTAAGGTTTATATTTCATATTCTGGAAATAGTAGGTGTTTGAATGAAAATAAATGCTTCATAAATTACATTTTGAGAGATTAAGTTAAGATGATATATTTTTATTTATTCTATTTTTGCTTTGGGTGTTGGTACTTTATATAAATCCCAGTGTTCATAAAGCTATTTGTTCAAGGGTATAAAGAAATAACTTTATCTGGATAACAAAGTATTTTTAGTAGTATGCTATTCTATAAGGATATAAGGTTGCTAAAATATTTGCTATCATAATAAATATTGTCTTATACCACACTTTCCCTATGTTTGTGGGAGTGCATGTTGTTTTTTTGTTGTTGTTGTTGTTTGTTTTTTTTTTTATTTGACAGAGAGAGATCACAGTAGACAGAGAGGCAGGCAGAGAGAGAGAGAGGGAAGCAGGCTCCCTGCTGAGCAGGGAGCCCGATGTGGGACTCCATCCAAGGACCCTGAGATCATGACCTGAGCCGAAGGCAGCGGCTTAACCCACTGAGCCACCCAGGTGCCCCTGCATGTTGTTTTTTTTATGTTATTGTTTTTGTTTAACTTTAGATAAAGGGATTTAATTAATCAAATTTCTCTGTTTATGGTATACTGCTGTTGGTACATTTAAATCTTTGCTCTTATTTAACTTTACCCCTTTATTCCTTTTAGCTACTTCCTTTTCTTCCAAAAACAGCCAGTTTAATAGTTCTATTACTTATAGAACTATTAGCAGTTGTTCTATAAAATAAATACATGTGCATTCTTGAATACAAGGGAAATCTTACACTCAAGCAGGTAAGTCTGGGGAGTTTTTCTTGGTATTCAAAATATTTACTGCTGTTTAAGAATTTCTCCAGTTTTTTTTAAAGAAAGTAGTGCTGTGAAGTGTGTAAACCTGGTGATTCACAGACCTGTACCCCTGGGGATAAAAATATATGTTTATAAAAAATAAAAAATTTAAAAAAATTAAACAGCAAAACTGAAAAAAAATAAATCTATTTAATAAAAATATTTAGCCCATTTTTTTTTAAAGATTTATTTATTTATTTGACAGAGAGAGATCACAAGTAGGCAGAGAGGCAGGCAGAGAGAGAGGAGGAAGCAGGCTCCCTGCTGAGCAGAGAGCCCGATGCGGGACTCGATCCCAGGACCCTGAGATCATGACCTGAGCCGAAGGCAGCGGCTTAACCCACTGAGCCACCCAGGCGTCCCTTTAGCCCATTTTTTACCAGCTTGTTACAAGAAATGGGATCATCTTTTTTATGTGTGTGGTAACACATTTTTCTAAAGAACTGTGAAATCCAATATATAAAATTATGTCTATCTAATAAACCTTTCTCTAATGATAGACATCTCTGTAACAAATGGTAGCTACTCACCACCTATGATTATTGAACACTTGGAATATGATTAATGCAACTGAGGAACTGACTTGTTAATTTGTTTAATTAATTTAATTTTAATTTTAATAACCACAGTTGAATAGTATGTGAACTTCTATATATATACCTATATATTATTAAAATTTAATTTTCTGATAGAAACATCATGGACAAGGAAAGACATAATGTATAATATTAATTTAATGTCAGAAGTAATTCAGAATGTTATGCTTGGTGATAGTAAATAAATCAGTAAGAGGAAGAGCTTAAAGATATAGGTTAATAATGAATTTTTCTTGGATTATATCCAGTAACAGATTTCAAACAAACTTATTATATACTACTTAAGAATCTATTAATGTATGAATTGTCCCATATTCCTTATATTTGGCTAAAAAAAGGCATTCATACATGCATATGCTCACACACAGAGACACTTGCATTGACTACAACATATATTTATGATGCTTGAAACTTATTGACAATTCTCGATCAATAAAAGGCCCGTCTTACTTTCCATACTGGAGAGACCAGGAATGCCTACGCAAAAGATCAAATTCACTCAAGTAGAATATTTCTATGTGCTGAAAGAACCTGGAAAACTCTTTTCTAAACCTTCTAAATTATATGCCTAGAGTACAATACCGTATCGACTGATTAATTTCAAACAAGTATAAAAATGAAGTGGCTGTTTTTTGTGTGTATTTTGAGATTAGTTATTAACATTTTTTGTTTTAAAAATGCAAAGTTTAAATGCTCTTTGTATAAAATCTGAAAATGCAAAATATATGAATATAGTGAAATAAAATATTCCTCTTATGGTTCCAGGCTAAGGAAATAACAGCTAAATATCAATTATTCTGACCCTTGGTTAAGTGGGCAAGTTTAGTTCTTTCTAGATAGAGTCTACAGAATGCCATTTAGCATTTTTAAATTCTTTATGAACCTGTTTGGAAAACTGGTTTTGCAAGCTGTTCAGGAATCACAAGTGGAAAAATGGTTAAAAAGTAAAAAACCATTGGAATTCAGATTTCCTCTGATCGAAGTTTGACATAACAATTGGCAATTCAGACACTAAATTCTCAAGAAACTCTTGTTACCTAACAAATTATGGAATGCCATCAAATTACTTTCCAATATCTTATACCTCTGTCTGCCTTTTTTTTTTTTTAAAAGATTTTATTTATTTATTCAACAGAGAGAGATCACAAGTAGGCAGAGAGGAAGGCAGAGAGAGAGGAGGAAGCAGGCTCCCTGCTGAGCAGAGAGCCCGATGCGGGACTCGATCCCAGGACCCTGAGATCATGACCTGAGCCGAAGGCAGCGGCTTAACCCACTGAGCCACCCAGGCGCCCTCTGTCTGCCTTTTTAATAAGGTAGTAAGACATAGAAAAGCCAATTTTCTAATAACTCTGATAAAAATATTATTTACCACTCAAATATTAAGTTATCATACCTGTCTACCCTTTATCTGCCTGTTTCTCAGCTCAAAAATGTTTGCTTTGAAGTATTTGAGCAAATCATTGAAACAATGTTGAAAACATTTTCTTTCTCTAAGCAAATCTCGTTTAGAAGTTCTAATAGCTAGCTGAGAGTATAATTGTGAGAAGGATGAGGAACCCCTCTATACTAACTTGATTTAAGTGAGAATACCAAGTGTTTTCCCTCTTTTTGAGAACCAAAGGTATACATTCATCATTTCTTCATCTGTCTAGCAACACCTGATTATCTACTATGTAAGAGATATCATGGCCAGTATTAGGGGACATAATTGAGTGAGCTGTGAGACCCACCTTAGGGAATTCATCTACTAGAGAATATGGCTATAAAAATGGATGCAATGCTGTGTGATTGACCCATACACTATATATGTAGTGATGCGTGAGAGTAAAATTAAAGTGATTTAAATATTTCAGGTAGAGGAACACATTTTATAAAAGTCATCTTGAATGCATGGTGGAATGTATATATATAATCTGTAATAGGTCACAATGAATGGTATGCAGGGAGAAAGGAATGGGGAGTAATGAGACTCGTGAGTGCTCAATATGAAATGACTAGCTGTAGCAGTGTTAGATTTTTTTTTTTAAATTGAAATAAAGCTGACACAAAATGTTGTTAGTTTCAGGTGTACAACATAGTGGTTCAACAAGTTTATGTACTACAATATGCTCATAAGTATAGTCATCATCTGTCACCATGCAACTCTATTATAATACTATTGAATATATTCTGTATGCTGCACCTTTAATTCCTGTGACTTACTCATTTGCAGTGACATTTTCTTAAAGCATTTTTGGGGCTCTCTGCAAATATGTGCATCAACTGGGTGATTTTACTCAGATTGATTTATTACAGGACTTGGGTTCTGGAAACGTTCCAGATGGTTTTATGGAAGATAGGAAAAGGGCTCTTGTTAGGTCATGTGGGAGACTAGAAGGGTACTTGAAATATAAAATATTGTATTGCTAGAAACAAGAACTTAAGAAGGAGGTACTGGTTGGGTCAGAGGGTAGAGTGTGCAACTCTTGATCCCAGGGTTGTGAGTTCAAGCCCCACATTGGATGTAGAGAATACTTAAAATAAAATCTTTAAAGGAAAAAAGAAGAAAGGGGTTTGAGTTAAGGCATTAGCAATGTGGTAGACAGATCAAATCAATAATAACTAAAGCTTCAGTTCATAATATTCACCTCTCTCTTTTTCTCTCCCTGCCTCAACGGTAAGTTCTCAAAAAACCACCAGGAACATTAAAGCCACCAGGCATATTTATTCTTTTCATTGCCTTATTTTATACTGCACACATTCCCTTTTCTTATATAGCTGGAACAATAAAGAATTAGGCAAAAACACAATTTGCAACAATCTCTTATATCAGTTCATTAACTGTAAACACTATAACACAATTCTACTAAGATACAAACATCCCAACAGCAATCATACTTTCCTATCGAATTCTAATTGACTTTTGCAATTACATGTTTGTTCTAATCTAGTTCTATCAAGGTGATAGAGCACCATTGTACAGTTTTGTTTTGTTTTTTTTTTTAATGACCACTGCATACCATTATCAGGATAGCCAATTACATTCTCCTAAACTTTTGTAGTATTGTGGGAAAAATCCTACTAATTTGCTGTATTTTATTTTAGTATCTGTGTGAATTATGATGTCCACACTCTATCAAAAGGGGTTTTCTTAACCAAGATGTCAGTTAGCACTTTCTAATTCTCTTGAGATACATTTTCTTCTTTAATCCTCATTCTTTCTTTGCAGTTAATAAATAAGAAACACATTTGTTGTTAAGAGATATCAGTGTACTAAAACCACAACTTTTTATACAAGATTTGCTTTCCCTCTTTATTAATGTATAAGAAAAGTTCTCAATGTTCTAAAATTTAAAAAATTCAAGGTCTTTGTAAACAAATATTCTTAAATGGTGCATTTGCTTCTGCCAGTTTCTGCTTTCCAGAAGTTTAGCAAGGAACTAGCTTTTATTGGGTATTACTTTTTTTGTTGTTTTTGAGCATTACTTTTTTAAAAAAATACTTTTTAAATAATGAAACAGCACATATTGCCTTTATTTTGCAGATATTAAAACTAAATTTAGAGTTAGCATACAGTAACAAAGTTAGTTACCATCAAAGAATGTCGTCTGAGTCTAAATTTCATTCATTTGCCAATATATTCCATTGCAATCAGGTGATATAGATCTGTTCACTTCAGTGAGGATTTGAGGTTTTACAGTTTTTATGATTAAAGGTATGGTTCACCCACAAATACCTTATGTCAAGGGACAATTTTTGAGCTTCTTAATCCATTCCATTTCTTCTGGAAAATATTTAACCAGGAAATAAGCCAAAGTGAATGATAATTATATCCTACATAATTTCAGAGTGGAATTAGATAACTCTGTGAACAGAAATTAGCAGAGAAAATGTTTAAAATTAAATTATAGTACAAGATAAGATGACTACTACTTTTTAAGGTTTTGTTTATTTATTTGAGAGAGAGACAGAGAGTGCACCTGCACAAGCAGGGGGAGGGGCAGAGGGAGAAGCAGACTCCCGCTAAGCAGGGAACCAGATGCAGGGCTGATCCTAGGACCCCAAGATCACATGAGCTGATGTCAGGCTTAACTGACTGAGCTACCCAGGCACCCTAAGATTATTACTATTTTTAATTGAGAAGTATTTCATTTGGTTGAAGCTCTCCAAATAGGGAAAAATTCCCAGTAAAGTGAGACCTCAAGGGATATTGAAAGAAGTGTATTGGGAAACTAGTGGGTAAAAGTATGGCAAGAGAGACTTCAACTGAATACAGTTTTGCTTTTCAGCCTAGAAGTAGATTTCAAGAGATCTTGCTTAAATAGATTGATATGACAAAATATCTTTAAGGATGGGATAGTAGATCCCAGAAGTTTGAGGGACATTATTGTCTTACTATGAAACCAGACTCACAAATGTAATTCAGTTTTGATTTTGACTTAGTTTTATATTTCAGTGACAAAGACGTCTCTCTCTAAAGTCAACTTGTATTTTGGAGACAGTTCTATAAATACGCAATGCTAAATAATCAGTAAAGATCTTTTCTCTTTGTAGCTTCCACATTCCAATCTTAATCCTATGCACTGAGTAAATGAACACTGATTTGAAACCTGAATCACATTATCAAAACTAATCAAAATTTAGGCCAGGAATCTTATGAAAGTTCTGGTAATTATAAAGCAGTTAGCATATTCCTTCTAAATTATTTCTTTCCAGATTAAAGATCCTCAAACTCTTGGGCGCCTGGGTGGCTCAGTGGGTTAAGCTGCTGCCTTCGGCTCATTTTTTTAAATGTAGGTCCTGGGATCGAGTCCCACATCAGGCTCTCTGCTTGGCGGGGAGCCCGCTTCCTTCTCTCTCTGTCTGCCTCTCTGCCTACTTGTGATCTCTCTCTGTCAAATAAATAAATAAATAAAATCTTTAAAGAAAAAAAAAAGATCCTCAAATTCTTAACTATTCCATCTTTCTTATTCTATTTCCCATTCTGGAATACTGTCTGAATATATTTTACTTTTTCTCTAAGCAATGTTGCTGCATTTGAAATCTCAAAATATACCTATGAATTTTCAGAGAAGAGTAATTATTTTCTTCCTATTCTAAATTACGTATACTACGTGTAAGGTGCCACATTTACCTGCTGATTCATACAGAGACCCCTCTCAAGTCCTCATCGGAGGCAGTTATAAATGTTACACTGATAAGGGACAATTAAGTGATTGAAATAAGGCTAAGAGAATCAAATTGTATAAAAGTTGTACTGAGTGACAGAAAGAAAACAAGTGTAAGATTAAGAATTCTGAATTAGAGTTCAGGATGCCAGTGTTCTACTCTAAATTGTGCCACAAAATTATCATGTGACTTTGGAGAAGTCAGCATTTGAGCCTCTAAAATGAAGTTTAGAAAGATCATTGGTTCTCATTCAGACAACCTGGAGAATTCTGATGGGTACTGAAACAGGCTACTTAAGGGAATATCTGGTAGGTGTGAGCAATAGAGAAAATGTTGAGGATACTGAAATAGATCATCTCTAAACTCTTAGCAATCCCTGGGTTTTATTCACAATTTTGTTTCCCAGATTCCCCAGATGCAGTATTGTCAACCTGTGTTTCATCAAACAGCAGTACTGCTGATGTTAGCATGTGCTGTTTGAAAGGTTTCAACGTAAAAATAATTTTACATTCTATATACTCCACAGACCTCATGGAATTTAGATGATCTGCATAAGGAAAGCTCTAAAATCTATCCTCTGCTAGTGTTTGTCAATGGTGGCATTCTTACAGAGTCATTTACATTGTATCACCCCCCCCCCCCATGAGTTTTGATGTTATCCTACATTACCAACACACTCAGAATAGCATGTCTTTTTTAGTCTAAATAAACACCCTCAGTGCTTTCGGTGTTTAAAGATGAAACAAACATATTTTCTATGTTTATATTTATACAACGGGATACTGTGTTTGGAATAACCATGGATACAGATATACTATCAATGAGAGCGCCAGGTAGTATATGCTAAGTTTAAGAGATAATAGATAGATGATGATAAATGATATAGATAAGTAGATAATAGGTAGGTAGATAGATATAACAATTTCAAGTATGAGATAATAGTTTAATAGTTAACCCTCATAAGAATGGTCAAGGAAAGTTACTATGAAAAATTCTAGGTCTAACAAATGTTGGAAGGAAAGAAAATTCAGGGATTCTTGTGTTATTTTATTTTTTTTTAAAACCACTTTTTCCCCCCATGGGAAGCCTTCCCTTGGAACTTAAACACTATCATTCTCCTGAAGTCTTTCTTTAAGTCATATGTTTTCAACTCACATTATATTTAGGATTTATTATTATGTGTTGCGACAAATGGAACTGTGTAAGTTAGGAAGAGGCAAGGTCAATGCTTGTTATGTGTGTTTCTGTTAGATCTGTAATCAAAGGAGCGAGACTGATACAAAGCGAAGGTCAAGCAAAGCTTTATTTCGCTCCAAGCATCGAGAATCAAACCAACCAATCGGGGCCACCTCTTACAGAAAGGGCGACCACCCCCAGCCTCACAGACTAACTTTTATAGAGCAAAGGCCACGTGGTGGAGTGTGGCCACATGCAGGTGGCCAGTGAGACTGTAACACACAGAGAAAGCTGCATAGTAACTAGGTCACACACAGGTGGCCAGTTGGATTACAATTCACCCCATAGTAGCTCTTTGAACTAGTCTATTTCCTTGGTCAGAATTGGCTCCCAAAAGGTGGGGCCCACACTGCTTGGTAGCTAGGGAGACAGTATGCACGCTCCACTGATTGGATGTCTCCACTTGACCCAACTCATCCCTGCATTCAGGCTCTGTTATCTCCACCTGACCTGACCCGCCCTTGTATTTGGGCTCTGTTATCAAGGACTGGTCTACCATATTTTACTGGTTTCCCGGACTTGCTTTTAAGTAAGTTTCCCTGAGCCAGGGGCAGGGTCAATTTAAGGTCTACTGCATAAACGACAAAATGGATGTTCAACCAAGGTGGAGCCGCTCTGGTTAAATACGTCCTTACATTACAAAGAATGCAGATTTGTGAAAGAGATCAACCATATAGAATTACATACAGAAGTCTGGCTCTCTCCTAAAGTGCTATTTTCACTGAAACCCCAAATAAAACCCAGTTTACTTCATATTCAGAACTTAGGTTCATTGTCTTCTTTCCCCTACCTCAGTACTATTTTCTTTTCTCTGCTTATAAATATTTTTAATCTAATGGATGAAATGGATGAAACCTTTTCTTCTGTTACAAAGTAATGTAGTTTTGTTAAAGTATCTTTTTTTTTAATGAAATTCTTGATTATTCCTCTTACTTAACTGAAAGCTTGGGTAACTGGTTTATAGCTATCTTCTCTACAATCTTGGAACTCTTATTCTTGGTTACTGATTTCAGAGTTTAAGTAGGTAGGCAATACAGTAAACCATCCTCTCAGTTCCATGATCTGTTTACCTCCAAGATCTTCTCCTCTAGGCTCTTAAAATATGCATCTCCATGATTACACCTTGAACTTGGTATATGAAATATTTCTACTTCCCAAATCAGCTTTTTCCATTTTTTAATTGTTCTCAGAACTGTTCTTTAAACTAACCTTTTGGTCCCTTTCTGTTTTCTCATATGCATCCACTATCAATTTGTCTTCATTGCTTTTGCTATGGTGAAAATATTCCATGTTTTAGATTGTATCCAATGTATGAGTAAATCTCACAAGACTGCCCCCAAACACTCAGCTTTAATTGAGGATATCTAAAGAATATCTCAGAACCAGGGATATTTGGACCTCTATTAATTCATAGCATAATCAATGGACGTCTTTCGGTTGCTATGCCATTGTATGTAATTCATGAACATAAGCAGAACATTTTCTCAGTCTTTCTTTAGGTATTTTCAATATAGTTGGCTCAGCTCTTTTACATGTAACTCCTTAAGGATTTACTACTTACTCCTTCAACTTTATTCAACAAAAATTTAACAATGAACTTTATTCCATACCTTTCTTATACATTTATTTTTTAAGTAATTTTTTTAAATGACTTATTTATTGGAGATAGAGATAAAGAGAGAGAGAGAGAGTCAGTAAGGGGAGGGCTAGAGGGAGAGGGAGAGAGACACTCCTCCAGCAGACCCCACGCTGAGTGTAGAGCCCCACACAGGGCTTGATCCCAAGACTCTGGAATCATGACCTGAGCTGAACCCAAGAGCCGGCTGATTAATCAACTGAGCCACCCAGACATCTCTCAAGTAATTTTTTATACTATATAACTCTCTTCTAAAAAAAATAAAATAAAATAATAAATCAATTTCTTCTAAATCTTATTCACATCCACATTTTATGAAAATTTTATTGTAAATTGTAATTTCCCCCAACATCATCTCATACTATATTCCCTCCCTGCTGACTCCATTTTACCAGTATTTAAAAAACTGAAGTTTTGATCTCTTTAAAATACATTTCTTTGTGATCAGGTCACTTTTTAATCACTGCCCTTATTCCCCCCCCCACACACACACAACTTTCATGATCAAATTTCCAAAATAAATTATCCACAACTGCTATCAACAGATTTTTCACGTTCTACTTCTTCAGCCATTTTCATTCTGGTCTGTCCCTTCCTGGCACCCTCCTGAAATTCCTCATGCCAAACTCACCCTTGCATAATTTGGCAAATACTTTTAAGTCTCAAATAAATACTCAGAAATCTTTGAAATGACTGCTCTTTAAGAATGACTCTTTCCTCATGTCTTCTAAGACAACAGTCCTTTTGTATCTGCCATTTCTATTTATGGATGCTCCTCATCAGTCTTCTCTGCTGGCTTCAACTCCAGATATAGATAATTTTCAGAATTTTGTCAAAGGCCCTCTTTTAGCCCACAAAATGATCTCATATGTGTGATTTAAAAAAACAAATAAGCTATATTTAGGCAATGTTTGATCTATGTTTTCTCCTTTTTTAAGTTATAGAAATGTTTAGCCACACCACAATGGATATTTTCACTTGAATAACTGCAAACATCTCAGATTCAGAATATTTAAAATATATATATCATTACATCTTCTAAGCTTCTTCTTCTTGAGGTCTGCACATCCCATTAAATGGCAACAGCCAACTTGCATTTTCTCAAACCAGAAATCTGAAAGTCACTTTTCTTGCCTCTCAATCAGTCATAAGTCAAATTTTTACCTCTTTGTAAACCCCTTTCCAGAGCTCCTGGGTGGCTCAGTCTGTTAAGCATCTGCCTTTGGCTCAGGTCATGATCCCAGGACTTTGGGATGAAGCCTCACCTTAGGCTCCATGCTCATTGGGGAGTTTGCTTCTCCCCCTCCCTCCGGCCCTCCTTCAAGCTCATGTTTTTGTTCTCTCTCTCTCAAATGAATAAATTTTTAAAAATCTTAAAAATAAAAATAAGCTCCTTCCCATCCACATTGCCACTACCAAAGTCCATAGCACTATCATTTATTTTCTGGATTATTGCAACATGTTCCTAAATGGATAATCCCAAATCCACTTTTCTTTGCTTCTAATCTATTCTTCAAACAGCACCTTGAGTGATAGTTTAAAATGAGTATCTGATTGTGTCATTTCTCCTTATCAGACTCTTCAGAAGCTTCCCATTCTCTTTTGACTAAAGTGAAAAAGTCCTTAATATTGCTTACAATACCCTGCATGATCTGTTCTCGGCTCACTATTCCATTTTTATCTCCTGTCAGATAGAAAACCGCCTCACACATTTGTGATAGATTTTGAAATAAATGCATGTTCCCAGCTAGTGAGAGTTCAGTAATTTTATTTGAAGGAATTTTGTTCATTCCTGGAATGAATACTCTTTAAGTTTTAGCCATTTAAAATAAGTTCAGCCAAGATAGCTAAGGAATGACTTCATTTTTAAAACATCACCTCAGCATGACATTTCTCTAAGATGGAATATAATAATTTAGCCTACTTATGACAAATGTTTTTTTTAAAGATATTCATCACTATAAAGGACATATAAAAGTGTCCTTGTTTTAAAGAATGCTTTCTATTTAGTTTGAAATTCCTTACCTCAACCACATTTAAAAGGAACTCAAAATAAAATCTAACATACAATTCAATCATGGAGAAAAAGGAATAGGTCAGAATTGGTTAATTGCTTAATGCATACTTGGAAATTTGTTTAGGTAGAACACTGTCCCCACATTCAGTATCAATTTAGAAATAAATGTATATTTCTGACCTGTAAGAGCTCAAAATTCTTTCTTGAAAAAAATCTAAGATTTTTTTATTACGAAATGTTAGCCTTAATTGATCACTTTAATTTCAATAAATATATACTGAACGTCTAAGAACCTTAATATTTACTTACTTTCTCTTGTGGAAAAAGTTTTTTTATTATTTTACCTGAAATATTTAAACTCTCATATGATTCATTTTGCTAATCATGCACAGTAATATTTAAAAAGCATGTATACCATTAAGTAAGAAAATAATTATAATAAAAGGAAGATGTGAAAGAGATATTTTCTCAGAGGGAATTAAAATCATGTTCATCATGGGTGGTGCATTGTTTCAGGACAATATTCCTTAGCTATCATGGGAGATAATTCTTTCAAGATAGTATTAGCTATGTGGAGAAAAACTCATGACTGATTTTTATTATGTGTGGAAATAACTTAGCTAAACCATGGACTTTCTAGTCCTCCTTACAGCTAGAGAAAATCAATGATATGTATGTGAAGTTTTGGTTTAGAAGTTACTAGAAAGCTCCTTATTAGGAGCCAAACATTATCAAAGCTCTTTTGCCTTGTCTCCATTTCCATCAGCTGCATGTCTGGCTGTGATACTGAAATGTTGGATAGAACTCCAGATATATGTATTCACTATTTACTAATACTTCATAGTGGATGGTATTAATTTATTTTTATTTCAAAACATTACAGGATTGATTTTGTTCTCATATTATATTGAATAAATAGGGTGTAAGATATATAATAAAGACAAACATATTGACTACAATATATCAAGCATTGTACTAAGTACCTGATGTGTTTTAACTCCCATAATTCTAATAGTAATCCTTCTCGTAGAAATTAATTATACACAGTCTTAAAGTGAGATGAATAAACGGAGAAACAGAGATTAAGTGACTTACTGAAGGCCACACCACTACTTATTAACAAAACCTGAATTGGAAATTAACCACTTAGGCATCAGAATCTACAGTCTTAATGATCACTCTCTTACCTACCTTTTATTTTTCAGTAAAGGATTAATTCATGGCATGAGTAGCTACTCTTTAATACCCAGGAGGCACCTTCTGGTTTGAAAGTTAGTTGAAGTGAATATGTCACGAAAAATATTCCCCACAAGTTCAAAAAAAAAAGAAGAATTCATTGAAACAGTATGCAGTAAACTCTAATAGTGTCAGGGGGAAAAAGTTATTTTTCCTTCAGTCACATTCATTAGTTGTTGTTGTTGTTTATATTTAAATGATCAGATGGCAACAGAAATTATCTTGAGGAAGGCAGTAGCAACAATTAAGAGTATCCTCCAGGACTTATAGACCAAAGAAACAGACTGCATGTCATCAGTTGTAATTATAATTATATTCACTAGAATTTCAGTGTCACTATATGTGAATGATTCAGGATTTTTTTTTTCTTTTTTTTCAGAAAAAAATGCCTGGCTTAAATTCTGTTCAAAACCTACTTCCCATATGTATTTCCAAACTAATTTATATATAAAAATTATAAATTTTAGTTGTAAATCCTACCATTGTATATATACATAATTCTCCTTTGATACTGTGATTTATAATAAATATGTATTTGTTCTTCATCTATGGTTCTTGGTCAAGGCTCTCAAGCCCTTGGAATTCCCTAAGTGTAAAGAATGATAAAGGTATCTTTTATTGTGTTAATGAGATTACTTCTGGGGGCTCCTGGATGGCTTGGTAGGTTAAACATTTGTATTTGGCTTGGGTTGTGATCCTAGGACAAGCCCCACATAGGGCTCTCTGCTAAATAGGCAGTCTGCTCCCCGCTCTCTCTTTGCCTGCTTCTCTGACTACTTGTGATCTCTCTGTCAAATAAATAAATAAAATCTTTAAAAAAAATGAGATGATTTTTGGAAACCACCCAAGGGTGGGGTCTGGTTTTTAGTAGAGCCAACCAAGTGATTAGAGGACTGAAACTTTCAATCTCATCTCCTGGCCCTTGGAGAGTGGGGAGAGAAATGTGGGGAGTAGAATTATTAAAGGCCATTAGTTAGGTTCTAACAGGATGTCTGGAGACCAGCAAAAGTGAAGTCATGGCCAGCTATTGGGAAAGTGCTGTCCTTCCTGCCAGCACTCCAAAGCAAAGCCTCAAGAAGCTAGATCAAAACAGGCCCAAGATGACTGACAAAGTAGGCCAGAAACCTCTGATCAAGTAAGGAAGAAAAGTCACAAAATCTTGCTTACAAGAAATCCCATCCCCAACTAATGAATATTGTACCTTCTGTTAGCAACTGTCAATAAAAGATAGAAATCCAAATCCCAAGGCACCAAATCTCAATCCCCACCCCCCCAGGCTCTCACATTTTGAGAGTGTATTTTGCCTTAACAAACATTCTGCTTCTGTCACTCATTTGCTTTGTTGGGTCAGTCCTTGAGTCTTTCTCATTATGAGACCAAGAACCTTCGGTGATATCCCAGGAATGGGCTAGGTTGAGGCCTCAGGGCCCAGGGTCTCCTCAGAATCATTCAACAATAGCTAATGGTTTAGTCAAACATACCTGTATAATGAAGCCTCCAATAAAAACCCAAAGGACAGGGTTGAGAGAGCTTCTAGGTTGGTGAACACAGGGAGATTTGGTGAGAGTTGCATGCTTAAAAAGAGCATGGAAGCTCCATGCCTCCTCCGTAAGCCTTGCTCTAGGCATCTCTTCCATCTGGCTGTTCCTGAATTATATCCTTTTATAATAAACTGATAATCTAGTAAACAAAATGTTTCTCTCCGTTCTGTGAACGACTTTAGCAAATTAATCAAACCTAGGGAGGAGGTTGTAGAGTGTCTGATTTATAGCCAGTTGGTCAGAAGTACAGGTAAACAGCCTAGATTTGTGATGGCATCTGAAGTCTAAAGAAGGAGTCATAGGAACCTTCAATCTCTAGCCAAATGATCAGAAGCACAATAACAAACAAGGGCTTGTCCTGGAAGCACTCCAACATCTGAAGTGTGTATGGGGGTAAGTTCTTGTAGGACAGAACTCTTAAACTGTGTTTGAGAATTGTTTGATGTTGTATGGAAGCCCCCAACCCTCCACACACACATTGGAACTGGGTCCAGGAACCCAAAAGAATTCCCTTTCCAAATAATTTTACTTTGATACTAATTAACATTTTGTTCAGGGAATTTGGTCACCTAATATTAACAAGTATCTAAATTAGAGCCAAGAGTGTCCAAATTTACTTTCTCCCCACTTATGCTATCTAGAGTGATTTTTCATGTCAGACTCAAATTGTTGACAAACGTAGTTACAAATACAATAAATAATTTGTAATGCAATAAAATATTTTAAAACTTTGTTTATGTGATCCCACTGAAAAAAGCTTTTCAAAACTAGACAAAATTTAGCTTGATTGGGACATCTAATAAAGTCTTACACTAGATTACAAAACATAAGAGAAGTACAGAAAAAGGTAATTAGTATGAGATATTTATATTTAAAATGATATATGGAAAATGTCATTATAATATATCCTCTCCCATAATATGATACATTAATAAAAAATGAAAAACAATCATGAGTATTACATTTGAACAAAATGAGAAGACATCTATAACTTGAAAAACAATATATCAGAAAGGAGTACAAAATGTGGTATCCTCCAAAGAGGACTGTGGATAGGACTAATCGAAATTGCTCACTCTGGTATGATCAAAAAGTTTAATAAGCCCACCTGACCAAAGGATGTGAATAACACACACTTTGAAGCAAAACCAGCAATCCTTTATTGGACATAGTTGGTAGAGGTTTGACACTTAGTAGCAGGAAGCAGAGACTGTAGGACAAAATAAAACTATTATTATAAACTATATAAAACTTTATATATACATATTTATACATTATTACTACACTATTACACTATTATTATGATATTATAATATTACACTATTATTATAAACTATATAAAGCTTTATATATACATATATACACATAAACATGTATGTCTATATATAAATATATATTATCTATATTTTATAATATATAATAATATATTTATATAATATTATATATAATAATATTTATATATTACTATACAAATTATTATAGTTATGGGAAAAAAATCCAAGCATAATTCATGTTCCAAACGATGAATTGCAGAATCATCTGTTTTGTGACCTAATAATGCAAGTTATTAATTTCATATAACATAACAAGCAGTTTTAAATAATATATTTTCTTAATCAAAGGCTTAAGAAATCTTAACAATTATTAAAAACCTGCCAGTTTTAAGGCAAATCAAATAGATAGTATCTGAATAGCAAACAGTTTGCTCAAATTCTATTATCTATCATTGAGCTAGAAATCAAACTTTGTCCACTTGGACAGAACACTGTTTGCCCCAGATTCAGAAACCAGGATAACTTTGCAAATTAACAATTTGTAGCCTTCAGATATTATTTTGTAAGAAACCAGTTATTTCTACCATATTTTGAAAATTGGAAATCACAAGAAATTACATGACCTGTAGTGTGTTGGATAAGGGCAGTAGTGGAATGATAAAGTTTTGAGAACAAGTTTTTTAAGTGTACTTATTATTGCATAACTTTACCAAAATATAGCTGATTTATCCATACATTGTCTATTCAAGATAATCAAGAGTATCTGTGAAAACTAAATTCCTGAAAATATGAAAAATGACATATTGATTCAAGCAACTTTTTTGCTATTTTCCCAGACTATCATGATTGTAAGCCATGGCATATATCTACATCTTAATTCTAGAAAAGTTCTTTTGTAGTACTTTTTACTACACAATGTAATTTCAATTATGCCTTTTAAAATGCATTATTTTGAATGAAAATTAATATTATATCTTTTCTAAGATGCAGTATTCTATACCTGTCTCTCCAGATGTATTTTTTTAATCATAGTTCAATTTTCACAAAATATGTGGTAGCATTGTTCATTTCTGTTAGAATGGAATTTAGAATTTCAATACCAGTGAACAATTTTACTATTTTGAATATCACTAACTACTCTATTTTAGGATTTTACAAAATATTAAATGAAAATGAAGTTCGAAAATAGCCTTAAAACCACAACAGACTCTGAACAATAAGAAAAAGAAACTTATGAATTACATGGATTAGCACAGGATCAAATAATAGTTGTAAAGAGAGCCAGTGGCCATCTTTCATCTCATGAGTAGTCTGTTTCCTAGGAAACAAAGATTGAATGATTGTACAAATGACCCTGTGCCTATGGATTTAGACTGATGAAATTATATAGGACTGTAATCTATGTGAAACAAGAAAGGTAATTGTTAGAATGACTGTTTATTAGATAAAATAGAAAAGTTTAAATACTTATTTTACTTTACAAGACTTTTTAAAAAATAAATTATTTTGAAAATCTTTTGTCTATATTATTAAAGTCCTTATCCTATCAAATCATAAGATTATAATACAACCAGTCAACCAGCATGCTGATTAAATGCCTTTGTTTAAACATATTTATATAGGAGGTTATTTACTGACTCAACTCTGATTTCTACCAATAGAGCTAAACTTGATTCCAACAGACATCCAGGTGGTATCAGTAGGATATCACTTTGACTAGCAGCGAAGAGTTTATTAAATGACCTCTGTCTGCTGGACTTCCGGCAAAACTAATCCCATATAAGCAACCACAGAGTGCCTTTCACAGAGTTTGACAAACACCTCTCTCTCATAAATTTTACAGCATATAAAAGCCTGGTGATACATTATGTGTGATCATTACAATAACCCTCTGTGAAAATATCAAGTAGTCACTAAAAGGATAAAAGTATTTGCCTCCTCTTGAGAAAATCACCTTGACTCCTCATAGAAATTCTCATAGCAATTTAAAGAGCCTGTCTTTTCATAGAGATGATTCTGTTTACAAGTATGTTGCTACAAGAATAGTTAGTATTTCTAGTTTATTTTTTCCTCTTGAGATCTGTTTTATTATCAGATAATTGAATAAAACATTGTTTAATGAAGAAAATAAAATTAGAAGATAAAAAACTTTATATCTAGAAATTAAATCTCTAGAAATAGCTTTATATATATGATGAGAGTAATAATATCATGGTTAATAATATAACAACTACTATAGAATGCAGGATGCTTTTATTTATTCACAAATATTTATATGGAAAACACTGTCCTAGGTTCTGGGAAGAATATTTCTTTCTCTATCATCTATCTACAATCCATCATATATAGATCTGTCATATATATATACATACATATATATGTATATTGTTGTCTGTAAAAGATTTAGAAATGGATAGTAATCAAACAAGATGGGATTGGGAGGGAGACAAACCATAAGTGACTCTTAATCTCACAAAACAAACTGAGGGTTGCTGGGGGGAGGGGGTTTGGGAGAAGGGGGTGGGATTATGGACATTGGGGAGGGTATGTGCTTTGGTGAGTGCTGTGAAGTGTGTAAACCTGGTGATTCACAGACCTGTACCCCTGGGGATAAAAATAAATGTTTATAAAAAATAAAAAAATGATTAGCTATAACTATTGTAATATAATGATTAAATAGTTGATATAATTATTGATGAATATATTTATTATTATATTATAGTATCTCAAGGCAGTCACTATGTCTAGTGATTATCTTTCTTCCTTTTCCACATTGTATATAAGAATTACCTTATAATGCTTAGAAGTAAGAATGGCTGAAGACAGAAGAGAAAGCTATGAACCTATAAAGATGAAAAATTATTGTAAAAAAATGATTTTAGAAGTTTTAGGTTTACAGAAAAATTGCAAAGGTAGTATAGTTTCCGTATAACTTGTACCCAGTTTTCCCTATCATTAATCTCTTATATTAGGCAATACATTTGTGATAATTAGTCAAACAATATTCATACATTACTATCAACTAGCATAGCATACACATGTTTTTATTTTTTTCTCAGTTCCTACCTAATTTACTCTTTCTGCTCCAGGATCTTATCTGGCATACCACACATTAACTTTAGTTAATATGTCTCTATAGACTTTTCTTGGATTTTTTTAAATAACATTGATAGTCCTGAGGATTACTGGTCAGTTATTTTATACAATATCACTCAGTCAGAAATTGGCTTATTTTTTCCCCTAATTAAAATGAGGTTTAGATTTTGTGGTAAAAGGGCATTTTCATTACATTATATCAATGGTACTATGAAATGCTGTTTACTCACACCCACATTCTGATACTAAATGTATATGGGGTTTCCACACTGAACAGTTCTCTAATTCTCTAAGGTCACCAACTGGGTGTCCCACAATTCAATTCAGTCCAAATTCAGCCTAACAGTAACCACTCAGAGTTAGTGTAAGCCTCTATGGCTAAGGGATCCCTCAAGACTACACACACACACACACACACACACACACACACACACACACAAATACATATTCAGATATCAGTTGAAAGTGCTAGGTTCTTCTTCCCAGGTTACCCACTCTTTTATCCAACTGGGCAACAAATTGGAGGTTTACAAATTCCTCCTAATTTCAATAATTTGCTAAATCATCTCACAGAACCCAGGGAAATACTTTACTTTTGTTGACTGTTTATTTATAAAGATTATTTATCATAAAGAGTACAAATGAACTACCAGATAAAGAGGTTTGTGAGGTGTGGTCTAGAACAGTCCTAGTGTAGGAATGTTTATCTCCCTAGAGCTGGGGAGTGTTATCCTATTCAAAGATTCATTCATCAACCTGGAAGTGCATCAGAGCTCCTAGTTCAGATGTCCAACTTGGCCTCTCCACTTCCCAGAAGTCAATGGGTGGGATTAAATTTCCAACCCCCAATCATTTTGTCTTTCTGACGCAGCCCCACCCCGAAAGTAACTAAGGGCTTTATCCTAAGTCACTTCAGTAGCATAAACTCAGGTACTATCAAAGGGGCTTCTTGTGAATAACAAAGATACTCCAAACCCTTAGAAAATTCTAAGGGTTTTAGGAGCTTTGTGGCAGGAGCCAGGAAGACCAAATACACTTCTTTTTATACCACAGATAATATCAACAGGACTTACCATTGTTGTTGTTATTCTTGATCACCTGGCTAAAGTAGTGTTTAGTGTATTTCTCCATTATAGTTTTCTTTTCTTTCTTTGCCCTCTGCACACTTTGGAAAGAAGTCACTTTGCATAGCCCACACCCAAGGAGTAGGGAGTTTTGCTTTCCCTCCTTCAGAATGCAGAGTGCAGTATCTAACTGTGATTATTTGAAATTCTTCAGCATGAGATTTTGTCTATTTCCCCCCACAAATTTATTTATTCATAGAGCATTTATTTATATCAGTATTGGAGCTTTTTCAGTTGGTTACTTTGTCTCATTGACATGGCCACCATCTTTTGTTTACCACTCGTGTACTTACTAGCAGATGCTTCAGGCCTACCTTATCGCACCTTATACAATTTTTGGTGCTATTATAAATGACATTTTAAAAATATTCAAAAGTAAATTGTTCATTGCTGATACATAGAAAAGCAATTACCCTTTGTTTTTTAACCATGGATGCTATGACTTGGTTTTATTTTCTATTTGTTTCAAGGAGTTAGTGTGTTGATTTGGGGGATTTTTAAATGGATAATTATGTCAGCTATGAATAAAAAAGCTGTATTTATTCCTTTCCAATCTGTACACCATTTTCCCCCTTGTTCCTTTGCACTAGCAGAAAGTTTCAGTTGATTAGGAGTGATAAAAGAACATCCTTGCCTCAGTCCCACTCTTAGGCTGAATGCATCCAGTTCTTCAAGATTAATTATGATGTTAGCTGTAGTTTTTGTTGTAGATACTCTTTATTAAATTCAGGAATTTCTTTAATCTTAGCTGGAAATTTTGATTTTTTTATCTATATATTTTTATCATTTTTTATCAAAATAAGGATATTTTGAATTTTGTCAAATGCTTTTTTTGTCATTGACACAATTATGTAATTTTTCTTCTTTATCTTGTTGGTGTGGTAGATTATATTACTTGGTTTTCAAATGTACCATCTGTCTTGAATACCTGGAATAAATCCCACTTGACCGTGGTGTGTAATTTTTCACATACATTGTAGGATTATGTGGGCTAATATTTTGTTGACTTTTGCATCTGTATTCATGGAGATATTATTCTCTGGTTTTTCCTTTATTGCAATATCTTTATCTGATTTCAGTATTATGATAATAGTGGTTTGATAGAATGAGTTAGTATGTTTTCCCTCTGCTTTTTATCCTAGAAGAGATTGTGGAAGACGGATAACCCTTTTACCTTAAACATTTGGTAAAATTTACTAGTGAAACTATCTGTGCTTCTTGCTCTCCTTTTTGGAGGGTAATTTTATGTTGATTCAATTTCTTGAAAAAATGTAAGCATATTTTGGATATCCATTTCCCTTTGTGTGAGTTTTGCCGGTTTTTATATCTCACATAAGTGATCCATTTCATTTGTTTTCATAGTTCATAATATTCTGTTATTTTAATATCCATGGGCTGAGTAGTGATGACCCCTTTTTAACTCACAATATTAATAATTTGTGTCTTCTGCCTTTTCTCTCACTTAATCTGCTAGAGCTTTAACAATTTTATTGATCTTTCAGTTTCATTGATTTTCTCTATTTCCCTGTTTCCATATATACTGGTTTGGGCTCTAAGTTTTATTATTTTTTTTAGTCTTTTCTCTTTAGGCTTAAAATGTTTTTCTTCCTCTGTAGGTTTTTTTTTTTTTTAATGATTTTATTTATTTATTTGACAGAGAGAGAGAGAGATCACAGGTAGAGAGGCAGGCAGAGAGAGGGGGGAAGCAGGCTCTCTGTTGAGCAGAGAGTCCAATGCGGGGCTCGATCCCAGGACCCTAGGATCATGACCTGAGCTGAAGGCAGAGGCTTAACCCACTGAGCCACCCAGGCCCCCTTCCTCTGTAGTTTTTGAAGGTGAAGCTTAGGTTATTGATTTAAGATCTTTTCTCAATTCTATTATATATATTTAATGTCATCCATTTTCCTTTAAGCACTACTCTCTCTGTACCCACAAGTTCTAGTATATTGTAATTTTATTTTCACATAGTTCAAAATATGTTTTTATAAATATAACTTAAGATTATTTCATTGATACATGTGTTATTAGGAATTGTGATGTTTCACATCCAGCTGTCTTTTTTTGTTATAGATTTATAATTTAATTTCATTGTGGTTTTACATCACATTTTATCTGATTTGTTAAATAAGAACCAGATATGGACTTAGATAAGGAAATATTTTATTTGAAAGGATTATTGTAAGAGAGGGGGAACTGACATCAATGCAGTAGGGGTATAGGGTGATGGCAATAGGGAGAAGATTCAGACTGAGACCTGTGAGAGTTTCATAGTTACGCAGAAAATTGTCTTTTTTTTAAAATATTTTATTTATTTATTTGACAGAGAGATTACAAGTAGGCAGAGAAGCAGGCAGAAAGAGAGGAGGAAGAAGGCTCCCTGCTGAGCAGAGAGCCTGATACAAGGCTCCATCGCAGGATCCTAGGTTCATGACCTGAGCCAAAGGCAGTGGCTTAACCCACTGAGCCACCCAGGCGCCCTCCGAAAATTATCTTGTAAAAGGTGCTTGTAAACATGGTTAGAAAGAACCTAGTACGGGCACCTTGGTGACTCAGTCAGTTGAACATCTGACTGTTGGTCTCTGCTCAGGTTATGATCAAGCTCCGTGTTGGGAATCTGCGCTCAGCAGGGAGTCTGCTTAAAGATTCTCTCCCTCTGTCCACCCCTCACTCTCCATCTCTTTCTCTCTCTCAAATAAATAAATCAATCTTTGAAAAAAGGAAAGGAAGAGAGGGAGGGAGGGATGTGGGAGAGAAGAAAGAAAGAAAGAGCCAACCTACCTACTGTGGGAAGGTGGTATGAGCAAGGGTGGAAATATGGGAGAGTCGCTAAGAGATGTTTTATCCTCCGGTCAGCCTGTATGCGGAGGCTATTCAGGATGAATTATTTGCTGGCTCAGTTTGAGAATGGATCAAAGTTCAGGAGTCTGGTGAATAGAGAAAAACAAATTTTGATGAACAAGCATTTTATTCTGATTGCTCAGCAGGGACAAAGGGTTCAGTTAATCATTTATGAAAGGCAAAGATGGAAATGGGGAGGGTCTTTTTCTGGCTTTGTCATAGATAAATGAAGAGGGGCATCTGTGACCCTTATCTAGCTCATATGGGGAAGGGTGTTTATTTACAGCAAGCCATGTCCTACAACAAAAAATAGTAGGGTGATGGGGGATTTATTAACCACCACCAAGGGAAAATGCAACATTTGTCAACTTCTGTTGTTTTAATTATTCATGCATGCTTTATGGCCCACAGTGCAGTCTGTCTTAGAGAATATCCCATGTAAACTTGACAAGAATGTGCTTTTGGCTGTTGTTGGATGGAGTAGTCTATAAATTTCTATTAGATCAATTTGATTGGTAGTACTGTTCAGGTCAACTAAATCCTTACTGATTTGTTGCCAATTTGATCTATCAGTAATCTAAGGAAGGATCTCCAACTGTAATAGTAGGTTTGTTTATCCCTCTTTTCAGACTTAGCAATTTTTGCCTTATCTTTTGGGTACTGTCTTGTGCATATAATTTAAGAACTTTATGTTTTGTGGAGAATTGACTCCTTTATCATCATGTAATACCTTCTTTATCCTTGATAATTTTCTTTATTCTCAACTTGGCTTTGTGTGAATTTAAGGTAGCTATTCTAGATTGTTTTTGATTAGTGTTAGCATGGTATATCTTTCTCTATTCTTTTTTAAATTTATTTTATTTTATTTATTTATTTGACAGAGAGAGAGATCACAAGTAGGCATAGAGGCAGGCAGAGAGAAGGGGAAGCAGGCTCCCTGCTGAGCAGAGAGCCCGATGCAGGGCTCGATCTCAGGACCCTGAGATCATGACCTGGGCTGAAGGCAGAGGCTTAACCCACTGAGCCACCCAGGTGCCCCCTATTCTTTTTTTTACTCATAGTGTGTTTATTTATAGTGAAGTGAGTTAATTATAGAGAATGTATAGTCAAATCTATAGTCAGATGTGTTCTGCATGTTGCAGCATGTTACAATTAATAAAATGTCCCATTTTATTAATTGCTGATACTGTATTTCAGATATGAAGCATTCATTTCATCTTAAAGGTTCAGATCAGTGTAAAATTCTATTTACCTCTATCTTATATCTTTTTTGTTTATTGTAAGACATTAATGATAATTACTTTAATTCTTGTTTACTAACTTCAATGATTAGGAATGATCTGGGATGATGTCTGGGTATGATTTTATTATTGACTGTTTTCCCTTTAAGGCCATATTTACCTACTTTCATGTCATGTTTTTATTGTAAATTGGCTTTTGCAGATCACATTTTATTTATATATATTTACTCATAAATATATATAAATATAATATGATAAATAATATAAATATTTATTTATTATCTCATATTGGTCTAAAACATATTTTTTTGCTAGCAAGTAGTTAAACTGCCTGTAGATCACCTTGACATTGTCAAAGCTCTGTGGTTTTAATATTTGTTAGCATAGGGTTTAGTTTTGCCTTTAATCATAGGATTTAGCCTTTTTTCCTAAGATATGGTTCTTGTGATGGTTAACACATGTTAGCTTGACTGGCCATAAGGTGTCCAGATAGTTGGTTAAACATTATTTCTGGGTGTTTCTGGAAGGATGTTTCTGGATAAGAATAACATTTGACCCACTAACTGAATAAGTCTCTTGGAGCATTGAACATTTGTGGTTTGTGGTTTGACAAAGGAACTAGGATAAATAATCATCTAGATTTTGAGGGATTTCGTTTTGCTGCTACCCTCTCTTGAGAAACTTGCTATAGATTTTAGCCATGTGTGCAATTCAAATGCAATTCAAACATGATTGCATTATTTTTTCATTCAGTAAGAGTGCAGCCCTCTGCTTTTCCATTTTTTCCTAGTGCCACTGTGAGCTCATACATGTGATAAAATGAGATTTACAAGTTAAAATTGATTATTGGTTAGCTATGTTATTAATCATATATGTGAATCATTTTTATAGACTATTTTTCCATAAACAGTTTTTTTTTAAAGTTGTGACCTTTGTTTTGTAGTGAGGAATTTGTCCTCAACCAAAGAAAGGTCTAGCCTGGTTTTAGGTGCCAGAAGGTTAATTTTAGACTCTTAGAATTTCTTCAAGATAAGGGTGACTCTGTTATTCATAGTGGGCCCCTTGGGTCACATCTGATAATTTATGCTAAGGAGGTGGGTAACTCAGGGTGGGCTTCCCAGCCATATAATGCCATTTCAACCATTGGAAGGTGGGGGAGCTGGAGTCTGAGTTCAACCACATGGCAAACAAATCAATCAGTCATAAAATTCAATAAAAATTCTGGACCTCAAAGCTTAGATGAGTTTCCCTAACTGGCAATACTCTGTGTGTAGTATGTCAGGAGGAAGGCAATGCTATCCATGACTTCATGGGCCAGGAAGATTAGAAGCTCCATGTTTTTTCCCTTCCTAGGCTCTTCCCTATGTATTTTTTTTAAAGCTTTTATTTATTTATTTGACAGAGATAAGAGGTAGGCAGAGTGGCAGGCAGAGAGAGAGGAGGAAGCAGGCTCCCCGCTGAGCAGAGAGCCTGATGATATAGGGCTCAATCCCAGGACCCTGGGATCATGACCTGAGCTGAAGGCAGAGGCTTAAACCCACTGAGCCACCCAGGTGCCCATTCCCTATGTATTCTTCATCTGGTTATAATTGTATCTTTTCTCTCTAATGAACATATCCATGAGAATAATAATTTCAGGAAGTAATTTGACTCTTTATAGCAAATGATCAAATCTGAATGTGGTTCTGCGAACCCCTGATTTTGCTTTTGCTTTGACAAGTTTTGAACAGCTTTAGCAGTGTAGCTAATTGCCACATTGAGTCAGAATAATATGGCAGCATAATATTACCAATTTGCAGTTCTTGAAATCTATATGCAAAAAATCACCTTTCAAAAATGAAGAAAAAATAAAGAATTTTTAAGACATTCAAGAACTGGGAGAAATCACCAGCGGACTTTCCATGTAAGAAATAAAAGAAATTCAAGGAGAAAAATATCTATACATATAGGTCAGAAACTTGGACTTATGCAAAGAAAGAGGGAGTATTGGAGAAGGAATAAATAAAAGTAAAACAATATTTTATTCCCTTATTCTTAGTTGATCTAAAATATAACTGTTTAATGTGAAAACAGTAACAATATCAGGTAATTATAATATATATGAGAGTTAAGTAAATGACCGCAATCAATGTCAGAAGGGAAAGGTAGACAGTATGGAAACTCTCTGCTACAAAGTATCTGTGCAATACGTAAAGTGGTATCATATTTTTGGAAGGTAGACTTAGGTTAGTGACAAATGTAGATTTAATCTCAAAGACAACAATTATTTTTTTCAAAAGATGTAAAATTGAAATAAAAATTAAATAAAATTTATTGAATTTATTTATTGAAATAAAAATAAAATAGAATCAAATCAAATGCTCATTTAAATCTACAGAAGAGAGGAAAAGGGGACAAGAACAAAGAACAGTTGCAATAAATAGGAAAGTTACAGAGTAAGTATTAATTCAAACATATTCCTAATCTCTTTAACCTTAAAGATAGGAACATAATGCAAGAGTAGAAGAATGCGGAGAAAGAATATACTGTAAAGCACATGCAGTACTTGGTCAAAATGTCTAACATACAAGAAATTTTAATCTCACAGAGGATAGATCAGAAGCAATATTTGAAGTAACGGTGACTGAGCATGTCCAAATTGAAGAGACTGAGCAAGCGAGATAAACGCCTTTAGGGTACAACAAAGGAAACACTAGACAAACTGCCTAGCCACAAAGTTGTAAGAAATAACAAAACATCATTGTTCTGGGCCATCATGTAAGAGGTGATTTATTATCCAGCATGCTGCAGTAACAAAAACCTAATATATGTGGTGTTGGCACCAGTTAGTTTCAGGAACTTGAAAGGGTGGTGAGAAGACTCTTAATAGAAGATGCAAAAGGAATAAGAAATTTGCAATTAGAGGCTGAAAGTGCTAATGAGTATTTTTAGTGGCAGAACAAAATTGTCTGGTAGCTTGCAAGCTGGGGGACATACTAATGATGAGGACATACATATGATTAAGATGGTTTCCAGGCAGAATGTTGGAAATGTCAACTGGATTTGCCACTTACTTGCATCTAATAAGATATGGAAAGAAAGATGTGAACAAAAGGGTAACTTTAGTTTACAAACAGAATTTAGAGAATATTTTGAAAGACAAAAATATGATCTATTGTAAAAGAAAACTGTTGTAACGTCCAGGCTTTCAATCCAGCAAAATATTTCAGTATAAAATGGCTTTAAGTGAAGATCAAATTAAGAGTAGGATTGTAAGACTTTTGTTACTATTTCAGGGAGATTTAAAATTATGTCCGGGACCCATTCAGCTAGATACAAGTGATTCTAAGACTCTTAAAGGCTTTGTCTCTCAGTAATCTGACACTCTACCCAAAGCAGCCATGATCAATGCTGAGAGCAATTAATGGAAGTGGCTTTCAGGGTCATGCAGTGAACCACAGTCAAATTTCTGAGAAGGACACAAACTTATTAAAAGGTTTGATTCAGATTCAGCTAAAAGGGCCCTGATTTTCTATAGACAGGAGGGAGTCTTAGTTAGATTTCAAATGTAAACATGGAAAGACAGTTCTAAAGGTGGAATCAAGAGCAGAGAAAGATAAATTATAGGAAACCACACTCAGGAAGCAGAATTGTACCTAATCAAGGGATAGTCACTGCACCCAGAATCAGAGAACTGGTAGCATATGACCGACTGGCTTTCACATTCATTCAGTCATTCAGTGAGGGTCATGTGCGTCCTGTTCTTCACATAATGGGAATGACAATGGCAAAATGAGGAAATATAAATTATCTCTTTATTTACAAGAGTAGAAGTCAAGATGAGTCATAATGGGAACTTTATCAGTGTTCAGGCTCAATGCCAACATAAGATCCCAGAGCAGATAATTAGTAGAGTGTTCTGTGGGTTTTGATTTAGTTCACATACACATTAAAAAATTATAATCAAAGAGCAGAATGTTAAAAATAAATATGGTCACATGCTTTGCAGAACTCCCAACAAGGGGGAGTGCTAGACAAGAAAATAGACAAGAGTCTACTTTTCCACTCCTTAAACATGTTCAGGTCTTCGGACATCAATTTTCCTAATTGTGCAAATGTAAGATTATATGACTTTTGATTCTAAACATCAAAAAACCCTAAAGCTTTTGCTGTCTTTTTTCTCTTGAAATCATGAGGTCATCATGCTGTGAAGCAGCCCAAGATGAGAGATCATATAAGACACAGCCCAGCCATTTCAAACATCCCAGCTATGGCCACAAGGATGCGAGTGACATTACAATAGACGAGTCAGCCCCAACCAAGCCACCAGCCGAATCCAGTTGCTAGGAAATTTTAATAATTATTTATATAATAAAAATTAAATTTTGAATTTTAAGACATTCCTCAAATAAAACTATAGGTGCAGATACCTTCATTTCTGAATTCTGTCAAATACTTGAAGAGGATATATTTTCAATGCTACTTAATTCTTTCAGATACAGAGTAAGAAAGAGGACTTCCATACCATGGTATGAGGCCAGCATTTCCCAGATTCCAAAACCAAAAAAAGGATATTACAAGTTAAATGTGTATCAGCATGCCTCATTAACATAGAAATAAAAATCATGCATACTATGTTGTCATATTGATTACCTCAATAAGTAAACTAGATAATACCTGTGATCAAGTGAGTTTATGCAAAAAATACAAGCTTATTTTCACATTTTTAAAGTCTGTCAAAATAATTTAACATACAACAGATTAAAATAATTATATGGATGTAGTAACAGATGGAGAAAAAGTATTTAGTAACTTAACAAGTTTTCATATTAAAAACTGTTGGCAAGAAAAGAATAAAATTCTTCAACCTGAAAAAAAATTTACTTGTGGAGGCGTCTAGGGAACTCAATCTGTTAAGCATCCAACTCTTGATTTCGGCTCAGGTCATGATCGCATAGTGGATCAAGCCCCATATCAGGTCAGTATAGGGCGTGGAATCTGCTTAAGATATTCTCCCTCCCTGTGCTTTTGCCCTTCCCTACCACATGCCCTGCTCATGAATGGTCTTTCTTTCTCAGTCTCTCACTCTCTTAAAAATAGATAGATAGATAGATAATTTTAAAAATCTGTGTAAATCTTAAAACAAAGCTTATTTTCACAGGAAAAATTGCAGGTAAGTGGCAAAGAAGTTCTCTTGATTCTATTTGACATTTTTCCAGAATGTCAGACATGTTGTCTTGATTGTATTTGGCATTTTTTTTTCCAGAAAGATTTAGGCAATGCAGTAAATCCATAAAAAGAAATAAAAGAACATACATGTTAAGGAGAGGAAGTAGTTGAGCTCTGTTTAGAGATGACAAAACACAGTTGTAGAAATCCTAAGAAGTCAATAAAATATCTATCAACACTAACAGTTTTAGCAAGGTTATATACAGGCATACCTTGGAGATATTGCAGGTTTGGTTCCAGATTGCCACAACAAATAATAATAATGTGAGTCAAATGAATTTTTGGGTTTCCCAGTACATATAATAGTTATGTTAACACTATACTGTAGTCTATTAGCTGTGTAATAATGGCTTTATATCTAAAAAAGCATACCTTAAGTTAAAAATACTTTATTGCTAAAAAATGCTAACCACCATCTGAGCTTTAAGAAGTTATAATTGCTGATCACAGATCACCATAACGAAAATAGTAATAATTTAAAATTTGTGAAATATTGCAAGAATTGCCAAATGTGATGCAGAGATAGGCTTTGAACAAATGCTGTTGGGAAAATGGTGCAAGTAGATTTGCTCAATGTAAGAGTTGCCACAAAGCTCACATCTGTAAAACTCAGTATCTGTGAAACTTAGTAAAGCAAACCACAGTAAGACAAGGTATGCCTGTAATTCATGAACAGTTTTTAAAAATCAATTGTATTTCTATGTACTGACACCAAAACTTGGCATATGAAATTAAGTATACTGAGAAAAAACTGAAAAAGTCAGTGATTTAATGTAGGTTTGAAAATATGCTCTAATCTGGGGCGCCTGGGTGGCTCAGTGGGTTAAAGCCTCTGCTTTCGGCTCAGGTCATGATCCCAGGGTCCTGGGATCGAGCCCCACATCAGGCTCTCTGCTCAGCAGGGAGCCTGCTTCCACTTCTCTCTCTGCCTGCCTCTCTGCCTACTTGTGATCTCTGTCTGTCAAATAAATAAATAAAATATTAAAAAAAAAAAAAGAAAAGAAAATATGCTCTAATCTCACAGCAAAAATAGATACAGCCTATTTAGATTCTAAATATAAGATAGATAGATAGATAGATCAATAAGTCGATCTATCTTAGGTTTCCCTAAGAAACCAAGGGAAGCAAAGAAGGACCCTCCCAACCCAGCTGAGGTGAAAAGGGGACCAAGGAAGCCACAAGAGGTGAGGATGGTTCCTCCCAAACAAGGTGCAGCCAAGAAGAAGGCTCCCAAGGAAAGCATCAAGACCAAAGACTGAGAGGCAAGAGTGAGTTTCCCAACAGCCAGACAAGGCTGCATGGACCCCTCCAGGTGCCACTGGGCTCAGTGGGAAGTCAAATGTCAAAGGCAGAAGAGTCAAGGTGGTGAGGCTCACAGGAAGACAAAAGCTGGGAGTCAGTAGAAAATCCACAGTCCCTAAGGGCAAGAATGGTGCTGCTTCTCCAGCCAAAGAGAAGGAATTCTTCTCTCTCCATATATATATTTTTTTTTTTTCCCAAAAGGAAGAATATCCACTAAATTATCAGTATTGGATGAAAAAAACATTATTTGCAAATTGTATTTGTTCTCAAGAGGCACAAAAATTAATTGCCCATAATTCCATGCCTTAGGAGACTTGCATCAGGGAATGAGCCAAGATGTATATAATGAGTTAGGACATGTAGAAAATGACATTTTTGTACCATTAATTACCTTGAGCAGCAGAACCTATAGAGCTTCAGTGTCACTAAGTGTAGGTGGTTATGATGGTGTGAGACCAGAGAATTAGAGGAGGCTATCGGGAGAATGAGTAGGGATGTTGGAGCATCAGTTGAGTTCAGTAGTTTCAAGTAGGGATGTGCTAGTGTTTCACTAAGCTAGAAAAAGCTACTTAGTTTTATAAACAAATTTGAACAAGTAATGACCACCCATAATTTGACATGCTTTTGTTTTCTTAGCAAAATGTTCTTTCTTTCTCCCCAAGGCTTTGTTCTGCCTTGTAGAAGTAAAATGATCCTCTCCTGACTTAGTCTTAACAGTTTTCAGCTAGACAGCTCTGCACTTGAGATAATTGATGATTATTGTTGCCTACAGCTGTTTCTGTGCTATAATGTAATGCATATGTTGCAATTCCCATAAAATCAAAATACTGTAAACATAGAAAGAAAACTAGATAGACCAGTGATGTGTCCAGTTGAGAACACATTATCAAAGGTAAGTATTCCTATTATTTATCTATATTGTCTCTAACACTGAGCTTTATTAGAATATCCTGTTTTTTTCTCTTAAAGAACAAGATTGATTTGCTCCTCACAGAAGAAATTATGCCCCATAATCATCTCTATTCTTTCTTGCACTCCCACAGTGATGAGAACTATTTTTAGAAGATAATTTAATACACACACACACACACACACACACACAATATGCTATTGTGAAAGTTAAAAAGTTAATTTTTACATTTTGTTAATTAGACAAAAGCAAAACAGAAAGGAGGAAAGAAAGACCAAAGAGTGCTTATTCCATGTCTAAAATAATTGGTCTAGCAAGAAAAAGTTATTCAGTTAACTCGTTTTTTGTTTGTTTGTTTGTTTCATAGTTAATAATATGTAAACAATATCTATTTATTTGAACTTTTACTGCATCTTATCTTTAATTATATGAATATTAATTAATTTTAATAAACTTAAATTACAAGGGTTAAAAGAATACATTACTAGTTTTAAAAATAAGAAAGTATTGGGGCACCTGGGTGGCTCAGTGGGTTAAAGCCTCTGCCTTTGGCTCAGGTCATGATCCCAGGGTCCTGGGATCAAGACCCGCATCAGGCTCCCTGCTCAACTGGGAGCCTGCTTCCCTCCTCTCTCTCTCTGCCTACCTGATATCTCTCTCTGTCAAATAAAGTCTTAAAAAAAAAAATAAAGAAAGTATTAAGGTACCAAAAATGAAGGGAAGATTTAAAAAGTATAAAACCCAAGGAAACATAAATGATGTATGGTTTGGGGGTTTGTTGTCTGCAGAGCTAATGAATCAAGGCAACATGTAAAATAGGTACCTATATCTTTGCAGCTGCTTAATGTTAAAAGCCAGAAAGTGATGACCCTTTGGGGACAGAATACTAAAACAATATCTCCTCCATTGCAGGGGACCATAACCTGAAAGAGAACCATATATCCCTCATATTTTTTTTTTTATTTATTCCAGATTCTGGGTGAAGTGCCCAAATTTATAATACCAAGGAGGTAACGATCAGAACCAGTGATTTCTAAACACTATGGCAGAAGCAACTCAAACAAAAAGTCTTGCACAAATCACGCATCATTAAGAATTTTATACAATATAGATTTCTTATAAAAGTGTTATGAAAAAGGTACTAGGCATTTGTTGAAGTACAATTCAAGACAGAAGTAAAACATAATTCAACAAAGGTAAAATATACAAATGAGGAAATAGAAGTAAGGCTAATTGGACCTTTAAATAAGAGGAGATGTACTTGAGGGGCACCTGGGTGGCTCAGTGGGTTAAAGCCTCTGCCTTCAGCTCAGGTCATGATCCCAGGGTTCTGGGATGGAGCCCCTCATTGGGCTCTCTGCTCAGCAGGGAGACTGTTTCCCTTCCTCTCTCTCTGCCTGCCTCTCTGCCTACCTGTGATCTCTGTCTGTCAAATAAATAAATAAAATCTTAAAAAAAAAAAAAAGAGGAGATGTATGTGAAAAAAATGCTGGATATAAATCATAATTGAAATAATGTATGTAATATGTATAATAATAGTATATTTCAGGGGTGCTTGGATGGCTCAGTCGGGTAAACACCTGACTCTTGATCTCAGCTCAGGTGTTCATCTCAGGGCTGTGAGTTCAAGCCCCATGTTGGGCTCCATGCTGGGCATGAAGCCTACTTAAGTAATAATAATAATACTCTACCAGTGCTATGAATAAATACTGATACAGACTTTCTTCCATGGAAGATGATAGTTTAGTATATTTTATGTTTCTTTAACTGTCATCTTTTGTTTCAGTGATCTGGCTGTTAATATCAAAATGATGATGTAAATTATTTTTCTATTGCCAAGTAATAAATTACCCCACAACTTAGTGTCTTAAAACCATAAACTTTTTAAAATTTAAATTTAATTAATTAATATATAGGTATTACTAGTTTCAGAGGTAGAGTTCAGTGATTCGTTAGTCTTATATAATACCCAGTGCTCATTACATCATGTGCCCTCCTTAATGTCCATGACCCAGTTACCCTATCCCTCTACTCCCTGCCCTCCAGCAACCCTCAGTCTGTTTCCTACGATTTAGAGTCTTCTATGGTTTGTGTCCCTCTCTGATTTCATCTTATTTTGTTTTCCCCTCCCTTTCCCTATAATCCTCTGTTTTGGTTCTTAAATTCCACATACCAGGGAGATTTTGATAATTGTCTTTCTCTGATTTGCTTATTTTGCTTAGCATAATGCCCTCTTATTCCATCCACCTTGTTGCAAATGGTAAGGTTTTTTGTTTGTTTGTTTGTTTTCTTTGCAGAAATGTCTGTTCATGTCATCTGCCCATTTCTTGATTGGATTATTTGTTCTTTGGGTGTTGAGTTTGCTAAGTTCTTTATAGATTTTGGACACTAGCCCTTTATCTGATATGTCATTTGCAAATATCTTCTCCCATTCTGTCAGTTGTCTTTTGATTTTGTTAACTGTTTCCTTTGCTGTGCAAAAGCTTTTGATCTTGATGAAATCCCAATAGTTCATTTTTGCCCTTGCTTCCCTTGCCTTTGGCGTTGTGCCTAGGAAGATGTTGCTGCAGCTGAGGTCGAAGAGGTTGCTGCCTGTGTTCTCCTCAAGGATTTTGATGGATTCCTTGCGCACATTGAGGTCCTTCATCCATTTTGAGTCTATTTTTGTGTGTGGTGTAAGGAAATGGTCCGATTTCATTTTTCTGCATGTGGCTGTCCAATTTTCCCAGCACCATTTATTGAAGAGGCTGTCTTTTTTCCATTGGACATTCTTTCCTGCTTTGTCGAAGATTAGTTGGCTGTAGAGGTGAGGGTCTATTTCTGGGCTCTCTATTCTGTTCCATTGATCTATGTGTCTGTTTTGTTTTGGATGGCTGAGTAGTATTCCAGTGTGTGTGTGTGTGTGTGTGTGTGTGCATATATATATATATATATATATATATATATATATACCACATCTTCTTTATCCATTCATCTGTCAATGGACATCTGGGGTCTTTCCATAGTTTGGCTGTTGTGGACATTGCTGCTATAGATATTGGGGTGCAGGTGCCCCTTCAGATCACTACATTTGTATGTTTGTGGTAAATACCCCGTAGTGCAATTGCTGAGTCCTAGGGTAGCTCTATTTTCAGCTTTTTGAGGAAACTCCATACTGTTTTCTAGAGTGGCATTCTGTACCAGCTTGCATTCCCACCAGCAGTGTAAGATGGCTCCCCTTCTCTGCATCGTCACCAACATTTGTTTCCTGAATTGTTAATTTTAGCTATTCAGACTCATGTGAGGTGGTATCTCATTGCAGTTTTGATTTGAAATTCCCTGATGCCAAGTGAATGTTGAGCAGTTTTTCATGTGTCTGTTGACCATTTGTATGTCTTCTTTGGAGAAATGTCTGTTCTTATATTCTGCCCATTTTCTTGACTGGATTATTTGTTCTTTGCATGTTGAGTTTGGTAAATTCTTTACAGATTTTGGATGCTATCCCTTTATTTGTTAAGACATTTGAAAAATCTTTTCCCATTCTGTCTGTTATCTATTAGTTTTGTCAACTGTTTCCTTTGCTGTGCAAAAGCTTTTTATTTTTGATGAAGTTCCCGTAGTTCCTTTTTGCCTTTGTTTCCCTTGTCTTTGGAGAAATGTCTAGCAAGAAATGGCCACTTCCAAAGTCACAGAGGTTGCTGCCTGTGTTGTCCTCCAGGGTTTTGATTTGTTCCTGTCTAACATTTAGGTTTTTCATCCATTTTGAGTCTTTGTGTGTGTGTGGCATAAAGGAATAGTCCAGATTCGTCCTTCTGCATGTGGCTAATTTTCCCAACACAATTTGTTGAAGAGTCTGTCTTTTTTCCATTGGATATTCTTTCCTGCTTTGTTGAAAATTTTTTGACCAGAGAATTGAGGGTCCATTTCTGGGTTCTCTATTCTGATCTATTGATATCTGTGTCTGTTTTGGCACCACTACTGTACTGTTTGATGATTACAGTTTTGTAATATAACTTGAAGTCTAGAATTGTGAAACCACCAGCTTTGGTTTTCTTTTTCAACATTTTTCTGGTATTCAGGGGTTTTTCTGGTTCCATTCAAATTTTAAGATTATTTGTTCAAACTCTGTGAAATAAGTTGGTGGTATTTTGACAGGGATTCCATTGAATATATGGATTGCTCTAGGTAACACAGACATTTTAACAATATCTGTTCTTCTAATCCATGAGCATGGAACATTTTTTTCCATTTCCTTCACCAGTGTTCTATAGTTTTCAGAGTACAGATCCTTTGCCTCTTTCGTTAGGTTTATCCCTAAGTATCTTATGGTTTTAGTGCAATTGCAAATGGGATAGGCTCCTTAATTTCTCTTTCTTTTGTCTCTTTGGTTTATAGAAATGTAACTGATTTCTGTGCATTGATTCTATATCCTGCCACTTTGCTAAATGCCTTTATGAGTTTTAGCAATTTGGGGGTGGAGTCTTTTGGGTATTCCACATAGAATATCATGTAGTTATCCTTTTTGGTGGGGACTTTGTCTGGTTTGGGGATCGAGACAGCCTCATAGAAAGAGTTTGGAAGTTTTCCTTCCATTTCTATTTTTTTTGAAACAGCTTCAGAAAAATAAGTATGAATTCTTTGAATGTTTGGTAGAATTCCCCCTGGGAAACCATCTGGCCCTGGATTCTTGAGAGATTTTTGATTCCTGCTTCAATGTTCTTGCTGGTTATGGGTCTGTTTTCTTTCTGGTTCAGTTTTGGTAGTTTATACATCTCTAGGAATTCATCTATTTCTTCCAGATTGCTTAATTTGTTGGCATACGGTTGTTCATAATATGTTCTTATAGTTGTTGGTATTTCTTCAGTGTTGGTTGTGATCTCTCCCATTTCATTTATGATTTTATTTATTTGGGCCCCTTCTCTTTTCTTTTTGGTAAGTCTGGCCAGAAGCTTACCAATCTTGTTCTTTCAAAGAATCAGCTCCTAGTTATGTTGATCTATTCTACAGTTTTTATGGTTTCTATTTCATTGATTTCTGCTCTAATCTTTATTAACTCTCTTCTCCTGCTGGGTTTAGTCTCTATTTGATGTTCTTTCTCCAGCTCCTTTAGCTATAAGACTAGGTTTTGTATTTGAGACCTTTCTTATTTCTTGAGAAAGGATTGTATTGCTATATTCTTCCCTCTTTGCTCTTCCCTCTTTGCAGCATCTCAAAGATTTTGAATAGTTGTGTTCTCATTTTCATTTGCTTCCATGAATTTTTTTAAAATTCTTTAATTTCCTGGTTGACCCATTCATTCTTTAGTAGGATGCTCTTTAACCTCCATGTATTTGAGTTCTTTCCAGATTTCCTCTTGTGGTTGAGTTCAAGTTTCAAAGCATTGTCATCTGAAAATGTGCAGGGAATGATCCTAATCTTTTGGTATCTGTTGAGACCTGATTTATGACCCAGGATGTGATCTATTCTAGAGAATGTTCCATGTGTACTTGAGAAGAACGTGTATTCTGTTGCTTTAGGATGGAATGCTCTTAATATATCTATGAAATCCATCCAGCCCAGTGTGTCACTTAAACCCCTTGTTTCTTTGTTGATCTTCTGCTTAGATGATCTGTCCATTGCAGTAAGTGGGGTGTTAAAGTCTCATACTATTATTGTATTATTATCAATGTGTTTCTTTAATTTTATTATTAATTGGTTTATGTAATTGGCTGCTTGCATGTTAGAGGTATAAATATTTACAACTATTAGATCTTCTTGTTGGATAGACTTTTAACTATAATATATTGTCCTTACTCACCTCTTATTACAATCTTTGGTTTAAAATCTAATATGTCTGATATAAGGATTTCTGCCTCAGCTTTCTGTTGCTGTCCATTAACAAGGTAAATGGTTTTCACACCCTCACTTTCAATCTGGAGGTGTCTTTGAGTCAAAAATGAGTCTCTTGCAGACAACATATTGATGGGTCTTGCTTTTTTTTATCCAATCTGATACCCTGTGTCTTTTGATTGGAGCATTTAGCACATTTACATTCAGAGTAACTATTGAAAGGTATGAATTTAGTTCCATTGCATTATGTAAAAAGGCACTGTTTCTGCAATTGTCACTGTTCCTTTCTGATCTATGTTACTTTTGGACTCTCTCTTCTCTTAAAGGATCCCCTTAAATATTTCTTGCAGGGCTGGTTAGGTGGTCACAACTTCTTTTAATGTCTATTTGTCCTATTTTGAAAGACATCCTTGTTGGATAAAGTATTCTTGGCTGCAGATTTTTCTCATTTAGCACCATGAATATATCATGCCAGTCCTTTTGGCCTGCCAGGTCTCTTTGGATGGTCTGCCGAGATTTTGATATTTCTACCCTTCTAGATTATGACCTCTTGTCCTGTGCTGTTTTCAGAATTTTCTCGTTGTCTCTGGGATTTGCAAGTTTCACTAATATATGTTGAGATGTTGACCTATTTTTAGTGATTAAGAGGAGTTCTCCAGGACTCCTGGATTTGAATGCCTGTTTTCTTCCTCAGATTAAGGAGATCCTCCACTATAATTTGCTTCATTATACCTTCTGCCCCCTCTCTGTTTTTCCGCATCTTCGGGGATCCTAATTATTCTAATATTGTTTTGCTTTATTAACAATAAATAAACACAATTCTCAGATTCTTCCCTCATGATTCAGTAGTTGTTTATCTCTCTTTTTCTCAGCTTCCTTAATTTCCATCATTTTGTCTTCTTTATCATCAATTCTGTCTTCTGCCTCATGCATCCTAGCACTTAGAGCCTCCGTTTTTTTTTTTGTTATTGTTGTTGTTTTTTTGTTTTTTGTTTTTTTAACATCTCATTATTAGTCTTTTTTGATTTCAGCTTGATTAGATATTAGTTATTTAATTTCTCCAGAAAGGGATACTCTACTGTCTTCTGTGCTTTCTTCAAGCCCAGCTAGTATTTTTATAATCATAATTCTGAGCTCTAGTTCCAACAACTTACTTACATCCATACTGATTAGGTCCTTGGGAATCACTACAGCCCCTTGTTCTCTTTTTTGAGGTGAGTTTTTCCTTCTTGTCACTTTCTCCAGAGAAGATTAGATGTACGACAGAACAAAATACTAAAATGACAACTGTGACCCCAGAGAAAAATATACTAAACAAATCAGAAGAGACATGAAACTGAAAAAAAATTAAAATTAAAAAGAGAGAGAGAGAATATAATCAGACAAGTGAACAGAACAGAGCAATACACTATATCCTGGGTGTATTTTGGTCTATTTCTTAGAAGAAATTATATCCCAATATCGTAAAGAAAGAAAATCTTATATACATACACAAAAATAAAATTAAATACAATGACATAATATGTAAGTGTAAAAATGAATATTAAAAAAGGCATAAAAAGGAGTGGACAAAATAAGAAATTAGTTTAAAAGGAAAGAGAAATAAGAATGAAATTGAAAGACTAAAGGATCATGAGAAAAACAAACAAACAAACACATGAATTCTATATACTATTTTCCCCCAGTGCTAGAGTTTTGCAGTTCTGGGTTATCAGTAAACTTAATCTTATCTGGGCATTTTCCCTTCTGAGGGAGGAGCAGGTGTTGTGCTGATTCTCAGGTATCTTCCTCCCAGGAGGAACTGCATTGCTTTTCCCAGGGGCCCCGGCTAAGTAAGCAGCTCTGGATTACTCTATGTGTCTGTTGTTCCCTGAAGGCTTTCTGAGACACTTTAGAGGATGAGAATGAAGATGGTGCTTCCCAGTCTTCAGCCCAGGAACCAAACCTCACCCCCAGAACTGTTCAGTGTGCCCTCAGGGAAAAGCAGTCAATCACTCCTATCTCCCCGGTCTCCAGCAGCACTCAGTGCTCATCCAACCTATGACTGAGCAATTTCTATATCTGGTATGTGATCCCATTTGGAGTCTCAAACCCTGAAGACTCCTGTGGCCTGTACCTGTGCCACTCTTCCCAGGGGGTTCTTGCCTCAGTTCTGCCACTTGCTGGGCGCCTGCTTGGATAGTGGTCACCTGATGGTGCCACTGTTTGTAGCTCATGACAACACTAAGCTGAAATCCCTCTCCTGGGCTGGCTGATTACAGTCAGGTTCCCTGCTCCAGTGCCTGGGAACTCTGCCACACTCAGGTACCCTGTTCTTTCTGTAACCCCAGGGATCCTGAGGCCATACTGCCCCACTTAGGATTCTGCCCACTTTGCCACCTGAGCACCTTTTAGGCAGGGATGCCACTCACTGGAGCAGACTTCTAAAAGTTCTGATTTTGTGCTCTTCTGCTATCAACCATAAACTTTATTATTTTTATTTTCGTTTCTGTGGATCAGAAATTTAGGCAAGACTTAGCTAGTTTTTAGGTTCACAAGGATGCAACAAGATGTTGACCATTGATGCATATATCTCAAAGATCAACTAAAGGAGGATTTGTTTTCAAAATTTAAAAAAAAACAGTTTTTGGAAAAATTCAGTTCTTCATTCTCTCAGCAGCTAGACATAAAAGGTAGACTCCACCAAAGCTAGTGAGAGAGCAAAAGAGGGATATAGAAGTTAGTTTTTTGCTACCATTTTTTCTCATAAGCCTATTTATTGTGAGTGGCTTAGTATGTTGAGCCCACGAGCAGAGGAAAGAGGTAATAGAAAAGCATGAATGTCAGGAAACACGGATTATTGAGAGCCTTTTTTTTAAGATTTTATTTACGTATTTGAGAGAGCTCAAGCAAGAGAGCACAAACAAGGGGAAGAACAGCAGGAGAGGGAGAAACAGACTTCTCACTGAACATGGAGCCCAATGTGGGGCTTGATCTCAGGACCCTGAGGTCATGACATGATCTGAAAGCAGCTGCTTAACCAACGGAATCACCCAGGTGCCCTGTGAGAGCCTTTATAGAGGCTGCCTACTACTTGATTATCTTCTGTCTGTTTACCTATCTATCTATCTATTACCTATTTTAACCTTCTGTCATGGAAATATAAAATAGCTAAGATTTTTCAGTATCCTCCCTCATAACCATGTAATTCCAAATTTTCACATGGGAATATTAGATGGTATTCCCCTGAGTCATGAGAACTTGGCCAGGTCATTGCTATATGTAATTCTTATATTCTAACTGGTGTTAGATGAAGCTACTTGTGTCTCTTAGTTTCATTGTGCTCTGAACCACAGTTATTGCTATTAGTCAAAGCAGGGCAGACATTTATATCAAATCATCTTCAATTTAGTTTATTTTTTTCCCACTATTTTTGGAATTCATTATTTATTTCATTCTCAATGTTACTGCCACAAAAATAATTACTCAGATTTTACTGAGTATGAAATGGAAGTTTTAAAGTTACTTTGTTATTGGAGAATGCTAGTTTTTCACAATAATGAACTACAAAGAGATTAGAACTCCTTTTCTAAAATAAATTCCCTTCGTCCTTGAGCATGTCTTAAAAGAAAAGGAAAGAAGGTCTAACAAATCGAAACTAACTTTAATGTTATATATTTATCTTTATGATGTGTGCCCAGATGCCATTTCATTGCTAATTTCATGTATTTTCCCAAGCGCACACTTTGAAAATAAGTTATTAGTTATATGTTAATTGAAAAGGCTCTTAATGATCAGATGCATATTTACCTCTTCAGTTCTTGTTGTTTTCTTTGTGCTAATTTCACACTTCCATATTACATTTAGCCACACTAGACTCTGAAGGACCTTTTTATCAAATATTTTTAAAAAAATATTTTATTTATTTATTCGATAGAGAAATAGCACAAGTAGGCAGAGTAGCAGGCATAGGGAGAGGGAGAAGCAGACTCCCCACCGCAGGGAGCCTGATGTGGGGCTTGATCCCAGGACCCTGGGATCATGAGCTGAGCTGAAGGCAGCCACTTAACTGACTGAACCACCCAGGCGCCCCCTTTTTATCAAATCTTATTTAATCTTTTTAACCACCACCACCCCCATCCAGTTGATTTATGCCTCTCTTACTGTTGTAAATGTCTTTTCTCCTTTTCCTCTGACTATCCATATATACAGAGACTTTGTGAAATTAAGTGCTACTAATCATTCATCTTCAATTAAATGTTGTTTGCTCAGAATTTTTAGACCAGTAAAGTTCCTTTGAAAATAAAGCCTAGTAACATTGCCATTGCCATGTTTGGCATTTTTTTTTCCTCTGCATTTTTATATACATCTGTATAGGCTTATTTAGTTTCTGGTTACCTCTTTGTGTGTACTTTTTCTACACATGAGCAAATACACATGCATTTGCATATTTCTCTTTCTTTTCTACATGAACATTTATATATTATAGTTTTTGAACTTAAGCCTTTTCACTAAATATATATATTCTGGAATATGATCCATACTGGTTCTTAGAGTCCTTCCTGATTCCTTTGAAAATGAAGAGTGAAAAGAGATTGAGTAGACATGATATCTTTTTTTTTTTTTTTAAGATTTTGCTTATATATTTGTCAGTGAGAGACAGCACAGCAGAGGGAACAGCAGGTGGAGGGAGAAGCAGACTCCCCACTGAGCAAAGAGCCCGATGTGGGAATTCGATCCCAGGACCCTGGGATCATGACCTGAGCCAAAGGCAGATGCTTAATTGACTGAGCCACTCAGGTGTCCCAAGTAGACATGATATCTTGATGCAATGTGTTAAATAGGTCCAGAAATAAGACATGAGTGAGAGAATTGGTGAAATGTGACTATGGTCTCTATATTAATCAATAGTATAGTATCAGTGCTAATTCCCTCGTTTTGCTAGTGGTATTGTGGCTATAGGATATGAGTATTTTAGAGATAGGGTGAAGGATTTGTGAAAGTCATTATACTTTATTTTGACTTTTAGTAACTTTGAGGTTATTTTGAAATGAAAAATAGAGAAAGAAAGATCTCAAGTTTTTAATTCTCATATCAATCTTTTCAGTGTAAGCTTTTTTTAAAAAAATATTTTATTTATTTATTTGACAGACAGAGATCACAGATAGGCAGAGAGACAGGCACAGAGAGAAGGGGGAAGCAGGCTCCCTGTTGAGCAGAGAGCCCAACGTGGGGCTTGATCCTAGGACCCTGAGATCATGACCTGAGTGAAGGCAGAGGCTTAACCCATTGAGCCACCAAGGGACCCCTCAGTGCAAGCTTTTTTGTCAGGATAATCTCAACCAGTTTGATGGTAGACACCATACTTACAATTTTTGGAAATTTTTTCTTGGGCATTGACCTCATCCTTCCTGGCATGTTTAAATAAAAATAAATAGCTTTACTTTTCATGCTAAGTGGTCATAATAGCCTGCTATTTATTGTCAGTTCCTAGAAATCAATCAAAAACCATTCCTTCCACAGTGATAGCCTTCTCAATGGATGGCAATACTACACAACTTAGAGCTCAAACCAGTACTTTGGTTTCTGTTTACCTCATCCCCAGTTTATCCTATTGCTACAACCTTGAACATATTTCTCAACTTTTGACTCCTGATCTCCATGTTGACCACCAGTTCCCTAGTACCAGCTCCATCATCTTTTTTTCTGATTACTACAATAGTCTCTTGTCTCCTACTTTCAACATCTCTCACCTAAAATTGTTTCTCTACAGAGCAATCAAAAATCACAAGTCAGATTATAGCTTTTATCTGCTTAAAGCCATTAAAATTTTAGCTATGCTATACTATAAGGTTCAATTTGACCTAGATCACACCTCTTCATCACCATGTGATATAATTCTCCCTTTTTCACATTCGGTATCAGCTGTGGTAGTCTCTCTTCTGTTCTTCTAGCATGACAGTCTTTTACTACCTTTTAATGATTACTTTAGGTAACAGCTCTCCCTTCCTTAAACATTATGACATCACAGTTTTTATTTCTTAAATAGGTTGTGACCCAGCTGGAAATTATATTGTTTACCTTTGATCACTTGTTTATTGTTCATCTCTACCACTCAAATTAATCTCCATGATGGCAACCAAGTTGACTATTCTTTTGACCATCTCTCCATTAAACCTAATTAACTAAATCCAAAAAACATCCTAGGAAAGTACAAAGTTGGATGAATATATTAACATGTATCATGATATTTATTCCACATTTCTCTTGTGCTATTTTTGTAGATCCATCAGGTGATTCATTTTAAATGACAGATAACATTGTTACATTTCCATGTGAAGAATGCAAGCATATTGAGAGGAGTGAGAAAAAGGAAATTAGTTTGTTGTCTACTTGACTGACTCCAGTTACTTGGCAGAAAATAGAAAAAGAACACTGCCAAGAAAAGAGTGAAAATGTACAGTCTTATCACTTCTTTGCAGATGGTCATCATTCATAACTCACCGTGACTTTCTTATGCATTCAGTGTGGATAGTTCCAGAATGGGAGATATTGATGCATTATAGAAAATTTCACCTTTATTTATGTTAAAAAACAACAACATGCTTTAAGTAAGCATTCAGATACAATCACAAAAAAATTGCTATCATCCTTTAACCTAAAGAAGAAAAGAAAAACAATTTTATTTGCCAAGAAAGAGGGAATTATTATGGCTAGGACTAGTAATGACAGTGGCAGATACATTCTACAGACATTTAACTTATAGCTACTTTACGATCGTTCTCTCCCCCTCCTGGAAGAACTCTTCCTTTAGGAGGCTAAGGTTAGAATGCTTAAATAACAGAGACTGAAGTAGACATTTCAATATTTTCTGTCAGGGCAAATGTAGCATCACAAAACTGCCTTTGAGCTCCTATTTAGCGAATAGTTTCTTCAATAAACTGTGCTGATTTTTATGACACAAGTACAGCACTGAATACCCCCCATAATGTTGTTTTCTAGACAACATTCATTCTTGTCATGTCTACTGTTTTCTTCCTCTTGAAAATAGCAAAGGGTGCTTCTCCCCTCCTTTATCTCTTATGACTGTGTGTTTATACAAGGCCTCCAATGTATAAATGCGTCATAATGTGCCGACTTCACAGGGAATGTTTTTCTATTTGTTGAAAAATTCCCTTAGCACTTTGGAATAAGTTAACTTCATTCATTCATTAATTCATTCAGACTGTCTGTCTGAGAGTCAGTCATCAAATAATCATTGATGTTCTCATACTGGCAGGTTCTCTAGAGGTGCTGGGAATTATGTTGTGCAAAAAGTTGTGCTACCCTCGTGAAGCATCAAGTCTAGTGTGGAGACAATTATTGATTAGGTAGTCACTGAAAGTAAATTGCTTCACAATGCTTGAGAGCACATAATTGGTAGAATTGATCCAGATGGTGATACCATGGGAACTTTTTTAAGAAAAATTTATACTGCCATTAAAACACGAATTGGAACTTTGAATGAAGTATGCAAGTGTGAGATCCATGGTTATATCCAGTTTTTAAAATACACCTAAACAATCCTTAATATTTTAACGTAACAAGACATTGTGCTAGACGGGAAGTCATGACAAAGGAGAAGTTCATGGTTCCTGCCAGGTCATCAAGCAGTGTATGTCTTAATAATGTAATATCCTAAGAAAATTTTAAAATATGTTAAATGGCTCACTTTGCTTTCCATATTTGCTTAATTGTATTTGGTATTCTTTCTTTCATTAATTCTACTGCAAGCCAGGTAATTATCATCTCTGGAAATATAATAAATAAGTAAAGGCTTATGGCCTCTCCTTTAGGGACCTTATCATCCATACAAAGATATGCCAATATATTTTAAAGAAGGAAGTATTCTATTTATACCAATATTTTACCAACTTGTCCTTTAAAGAATGAAAATAACAAATATCCACAAATAATTTGGAGCAGAAACTTCTATGATATTTTCTCATGAATAAGTTTTCTTATAAATAAAATAGAGTATAGTAACCTTTCTTTGGTCTCCCATTCAGTAAGTTTAAATGTCAAAAAGGAAGAGTGTCTTGTAAAAATATACACCTTGTCTCACCAAAATAACAATTGTATTTCAGATGTATCTCAAATTGTAAACCTTTTGTTGTTGTTGCTATTGAACATTGTTGTTAACAATGAGGATGCTGCTGCTAATACAGATATTTAGTCTATACAGTTTATCTAAGAGTTTATTTACAGTGCTGGCAAGGAATATTTACCAATTTTTAACTGAGGAATAGTTTTGTTGTATCTTAAGGTTGTTTTCTCTTGACTGGTCAAAACTGGGAGGGAGGTTATGGAATAGTGGAAGACATCTCCTGGCCATGTAACTTACTTCAGTCAAACAGAATTAAACTAGGTTACAGATGTTATAGCCACATAACCTACATTTCTATACATTTTTAAGGCTACATTTGACTATTTACAAATATATCCTTTGTTTGACATTTTTCACCCAAAACAAAGCTATTGTAATGGATATTCATGTCCACATTTTACAGATAAAAAAGCAAGATTGAAAATTTATTCAACTTGCCCATGTTCACAGTGCTTGCAAATACTGCTGGTAATAAAAAACTAAGGTTTTATGAATTGTGATCTGAGGCTGTATGGATTAAGTCACTCTACAAGATATGAAATCAAATGCGATCACCACTAATTTAAATCTTTCAAAACTGTGACAATTACAGTAGAGAAGGAAAAAGCTCTTAAGCCAATAAACCCTTTTTGAAAGGTATGCAGTAAAGTGCTTATACTTATTACTTTGGAGAAGATATGATTATGTCAAATAAGCCTAAGGGAAACATAGAGCAAAGCAAAGTATCCCCTTCCTAATAGTTATACATGCATTTATATGATTTTAGATTTTCCACTCTCCTATAGAGTTATTTATAAAGGCATTATGATGTACGATAAAAGATTACTTTTCAATTTCTCTTTTTGATACCTGTGGTCCTATTGTACTTACAACCCTGCTGTTATTCTGAAAACTCGCATTCTCTGAGATAGTTAGTAGATCATCCACTACATAGAAATTATTTTATTTGTGCCAACAGGTAGATTGACACATCCCTAATCTACTTTCAGCTACATGAAACCTCTCATTTTCTTCAACATGCACTTCATATCAAGTCAGCTCTGGCCATCTCCTCTAGATACTGAGTAAGCACAGTGGTGGAACTTGCTATAAAAATGACAGCAGGACTCTGACCTATGCTCAAATTGTTCTTAGTCCATGGATTCAGTCAGTGAACTGGAACAGTTTAAGAGTTGAGAGTCTTGTTTCTGTTGACAAGCTTTTCAGCTTGATGCCTCAGATACACAGTATTTACCCGTTTACCATTTTAGAGATGACTGCCTCAAAGGAGCAAAAATAATGATTCAGTCCTTCAGATAAAAGTGTGAAGCCCTCTTTAAATAAAATAAATTGTACATTTCTTGGTGATATAAGTCCTCTAAAGTGAATCAAGAAAATATGCTCAATCATGAACAGCTATTTCACTTTATAATAGGATTCTTATAGAAACTCTTTGAACTTGAAGCAAGATGCAATAAAGACAGGTTACATGTAAAAAAAAAAAAAAAGGTATAATGGAAGCCCTTAAGAAAGCATTCATCAGGCAAATTTAAAATCTAGAGATTCAGACTTATTTTTTGTTTTTTTTTCCTTGAAACATTTATATATATCAGCTTTATCCGTGTGTACACATTTATAAAACAATGTGCATTATTAAATATCTAGTAGTCTCTGTGCCACACAATTTACAACTTTATGGAAATCATAATTGTTGTTATTGTGGTTTCTGTGTCTTTTGTCTTAGATAAAACAATGCATCTGTGATTAGGCTTTATCCTATTCCTTTGATCCTTAATAGTGAAAGTCTTTCTTTAAATATTCATTCTCTCACTGACTGAATGAATGAATTACTTTTAAAAATTCAATGTTATTAAATTTGGAGGGAAAGAAGTTTTTGAATTGCCTGGAAGAAAGGTTGTGTTTTGGTTAATACGAAATGATATTTACAAAAAATATTGTAAAAATTGATATATTCTGTTGAGTTTTGTCCAACATTTTAATTAGTAATAATTGCATATAGGAAAATCTTCTTTTAGGCTTCTCTCTAAAATGACATGAGGGGATATAGGCTATATTCTATTACTACAAGAGGCTTTAGGTTTAAAATAGTCCTATTTACTTTATTCAATAAGAAAGGAAATTAAGACTGAAATAGTTAAAATAGTTGCTCAAGCTCACAGTTCATTAATAAGAAATGGAGTGAACTAAATATTGACTCCTTTTGTATGCATTTTCAAATATTCCAAACTGTCCCATTTAAGGATATTTATGAAAATTATGCAACATAATCCTGTTACAATCATTGTGGAGAGCATAGGACTTGGAGTTGCTCTGTTTTACTCAGGGAATTTCTCAGCTGATTTTATAAATATTATACATGGATATTTTATTGCTACTGCCAAATATTTAATAAATATTAGTTAAAATGGACTTTGGCCAGCCAGAGTATAAATTCCTGAAATGAAAGAAATATAGTGGAAAACGACTGGTAAAGCTAATATAAAAAGTGAAACATAAAATCCCAAAACGTAATAGCCCTCCATTCCAAATTTTAACTTCAAATTTTAACGTTTTGTCTTTCATGGGTAATAATCATCAATCTGATTACATGCTAGTATTTTTCCATCTTAAAACCAAACTAATAAACCAAACTAATAAACAACTAACAGTATCTCATTTTATGTTTGATTCTTCTTTTCAAAAGAAACAGACACAAAGAATTATCTGTATTCTTTCTCTTACTCTTTTCTTCTCTTTTGATCTCTCTACAAACCAGTATTTCATACCCTCCAGCATTTAATGCAATTGTTCTTATGAAGTTTAACAATTGTTAACAATTGTTAAACTTTCCACTTTGCTAATTCCAATGATCAGTTGTCAACTTTTTTTTTTAATTAATTTTTATTTTTTATAAACATATATTTTTATCCCCAGGGGTAAAGGTCTGTGAATCACCAGGTTTACACACTTCACAGCACTCACCAAAGCACATACCCTCCCCAATGTCCATAATACCACCCCCTTCTCCCAAACCCCCTCCCCCCAGCAACCCTCAGTTTGTTTTGTGAAATTACAAAGTCACTTATGGTTTGTCTCCCTCCCAATCCCATCTTGTTTCATTTATTCTTCTCCTACCCACTTAAGCCCCCATGTTGCATCACCACTTCCTCATATCAGGGAGATCATATGATAGTTGTCTTTCTCTGCTTGACTTATTTTGCTAAGCATGATACGCTCTAGGTCCATCCATGTTGTTGCAAATGGCAAGATTTCATTTCTTTTGATGGCTGCATAGTATTCCATTGTGTATATATACCACATCTTCTTGATCCATCCATCTGTTGATGGACATCTAGGTTCTTTCCATAGTTTGGCTATTGTGGACATTGCTGCTATAAACATTCGGGTGCATGTGCCCCTTTGGATCACTACGTTTGTATCTTTAGGGTAAATACCCAATAGTGCAATTGCTGGGTCATAGGGCAGTTCTATTTTCAACATTTTGAGGAACCTCCATGCTGTTTTCCAGAGTGGCTGCACCAGCTTGCATTCCCACCAACAGTGTAGGAGGGTTCCCCTTTCTCTGCATCCTCGCCAGCATCTGTCATTTCCTGACTTGTTGATTTTAGCCATTCTGACTGGTGTGAGGTGATATCTCATTGTGGTTTTGATTTGTATTTCCCTGATGCCGAGTGATATGGAGCACTTTTTCATGTGTCTGTTGGCCATCTGGATGTCTTCTTTGCAGAAATGTCTGTTCATGTCCTCTGCCCATTTCTTGATTGGATTATTTGTTCTTTGGGTGTTGAGTTTGCTAAGTTCTTTATAGATTCTGGACACTAGTCCTTTATCTGATATGTCGTTTGCAAATATCTTCTCCCATTCTGTCAGTTGTCTTTTGATTTTGTTAACTGTTTCCTTTGCTGTGCAAAAGCTTTTGATCTTGATGAAATCCCAATAGTTCTAAAACTTATACAGGAATTCAGTAAAGTGTCAGGATATAAAATCAATGCACAGAAATCAGTTGCATTTCTCTACACCAACAGCAAGACAGAAGAAAGAGAAATTAAGGAGTCAATCCCATTTACAATTGCACCCAAAACCATAAGATACCTAGGAATAAACCTAACTAAGGAGACACAGAATCTATACTCAGAAAACTATAAAGTACTCATGAAAGAAATTGAGGAAGACACAAAGAAATGGAAAAATGTTCCATGCTCCTGGATTGGAAGAATAAATATTGTGAAAATGTCTATGCTACCTAAAGCAATCTACACATTTAATGCAATTCCTATCAAAGTACCATCCATCTTTTTCAAAGAAATGGAACAAATAATGCTAAAATTTATATGGAACCAGAAAAGACCTCGAATAGCCAAAGGGATATTGAAAAAGAAAGCCAACGTTGGTGGCATCACAATTCCGGACTTCAAGCTCTATTACAAAGCTGTCATCATCAAGACAGCATGGTACTGGCACAAAAACAGACACATAGATCAATGGAACAGAATAGAGAGCCCAGAAATAGACCCTCAACTCTATGGTCAACTAATCTTCGACAAAGCAGGAAAGAATGTCCAATGGAAAAAAGACAGCCTCTTCAATAAATGGTGCTGGGGAAATTGGACAGCCACATGCAGAAAAATGAAATTGGACCATTTCTTTACACCACACACAAAAATAGAATCTAAATGGATGAAGGACCTCAATGTGCGAAAAGAATCCATCAAAATCCTTGAGGAGAACACGGGCAGCAACCTCTTCGACCTCAGCTGCAGCAACACCTTCCTAGGAACAACGCCAAAGGCAAGGGAAGCAAGGGCAAAAACGAACAGTTGTCAACTTTTAATTTATAATTCCTCTTCCTTGATACTTTTTCTTTCATTTGATTTTGAAGATACCTCATTTTGTGCTCTTTCTCATAGTGTTCCTAATTTCCATCACCTCCTTCTCCTCTTGGTCCTGACCTGCCCTCCCCCAGGCAATCTCAGGGCTCAGTCCTTAATTGTCTTTTCTTTTTATTGATACTTCAGCTTTGATGATCCCATCTAGTTTATGAAATTCAAAGAAACTGATATCCCATTAATTTACAATTTCATCACAGATTTTACATCTGAACTACAGACCTATGGACTGAACTTCTTAGTTGAAAATTGACACTATATGTTTAATAACTATCCCAAATCCATATTTCAAGAGTAACTTTTGATCTTCGTCATCAGATATATCCTACTCCCCTCTTATGCAGCTGGAAGTTTCACTGGGTTACATTCACCACTTACCATCCTTGACCATTTAGGTGCAAAGTAGGTATTTTATTCTTGGTTCATCACACCTAATTTCCTTCCTTTAATATAGCAAGTATTTTTTGGTAAAAGTTTCCCTCATTGCATTATACTTAATATACTTTGAGATTTTTATTTATTTCCTGTGTCTACTCTAACTGATACTATTCCTTCCAGGGAAATAAGAATGACCATCATATTTGCCTGGATTATACTTTCCCAACAGGTATCTTTGTTTCTGCTCCTCTACAAGTTCTTCTCAACAGAGAAGCCATAGTATTATTTTAAAACACATCTTGGATCATATTATTCCTCTGCTGAAATATTTCTAGTGGCATATTTTCCCAATAGAACAAAAGCCTCTAGTCATATAGCTACTCACGTTTAATTCATTTCCATGGGATTCTCTTCTTCTGGCTGGTCTTCCTCAGAATTAAAATCTTAACTGTCTACTCTTCTCAGACCATCTCCTTTATGATTTTTTTCTTGTATTCATATAACTTCATCTACCACAGTATGCAGATTAACCCAAGGCCTCTGTCATGTACTGCTGATTACTTTATTAACTTTTCAACCATCTGATATTCAATGCCTGGTATGTATGAAGCAGTGTGTTAGGCAGAAGGCATAGAAAGATGAATTAAAATATAGTTCCTATTTCTAGTAAGCTCATAATTTATATAGTGAAATAATATATTTTAAAATAATAAATAGTTGTGAGTTATTTAAATAGTTATTTATTTAAATAATAAATACCATTAGGATACCTGTATAAGGTGTAATAAAGGCACAAAAAGAGAGTTGATGAGTTCTTCCAAGAGGAAGAACAATAAAGAATGGTTTCCATTTATGTTTTTAAAGATTTATTTATTTATTTATTTATGAGAAAGAGAGAGAACACATGTGTGCATGTGTGCAAGCAGGGGAGGGGGGAAAGGGAGAGGGAGAGCTTATCAAGCAGGTGCCCTGCTGAGCATGGAGCTCATGTGGGGCTTGATCTCGTGACCCTGAGATCTTGACCAGAGCTGAAATCAAGAGTCTGATGTTTAACTTACTGAGTCGCCCAGATTCTCCAAGAATGGTTTTTAAAAGGTGGTGATGATGGACTTGAGTTCTAAATAATGACTTCCTTTTGTTTCCAGGTGGTTTAATTGGATAGAGATAATAACTCACCTTCCTGGATCCATTCTGAACACTTTCATCTCACAGTTTACACAGGAATCAGACTGCTCTTTTTCAAGAATGAAATTTTGATCATATCACTCCTCAATTTGTCATCTTTTAATGATGGCTATTGCTTTCTAAAAACATAACAGGAGGTACAATGACCACATGAGTTGTTATAGCGGTTTTCTCATATTCACATCATCCCTCTCCATCATACCTAATAATAGTTTTATTACCTGTAATGTGACTGGTTCTTCTTCCTCATGACCAGAGTGCTGTCCTCTGTCTTCATTGCCTAACTAACTGCAGTATATCTTCATGACACAACTTAAATGCTGGTTCCTCAGAGAAATCTTCTATGACTCCGTAGGTAATGTCAACCCTCTTTATGCTCAAATAGCATAACAAATTTTCCCTTGAAAAAAGTTATATTTATTGTAATCCAATACTTTTAGTGATCACTTCATTTTTGTCTTTTATTCCCTATTCTGTGTTCCTCAAGGCACAGGTGACATGGGCATTGTATGTAGTTCAACACACAGCTCTATACATGATGTGTACTAGGCATTCATTAAATGTTGATTGAAATCAAGGAGGACAAAAATCATTAGAAATTTAGATTCACCATTCCATGAATCCTTTAACTTAACTATTAACAAAACAGACATCTTAATAATCACCTTCAGAATAAACAAAAAAGTCCAGTAAAGAATTAAATGTAAGGTCACCTGGGTGGCTCAGTTGGTTAAGTTTCTGACTCACAGTTTCAACTCAGGTCATGATCTCTGGGTCATGGGATTGAGCCCCATGTTGGGCTCACACTCAGCACACAGTGTGCTTGAGAGTCCCTCTCCCTTTCTCTGCTCCTACCCCTGCTCCTGCTCTCTCTCAAATAAATAAGATCTTTTTAAAAAGAATCTTATGTAACATATATATACATGATCATAAGCACATGAACATTCATCAATATTCTATTGAGTTATATAAAATAGAGAAGAAAGTTCCAAACTTGAGAAGTTGGTAATATTTAATTGTATCTTATATCCACTTTACTAAAGAGAGAGTATTCTGTCAATTCTTTGTATATTAAACATTGAAGAAGTTGAAGACCTTTATTTATTGTGCTAGAATGTATACAGACATAAAATAGTAAATTATTCTATTAATAAGAAGAGAATTAAAAGAAATTTTGTGATTTTTTTCATTAGTTATAGTATTATAGGCTTACCAATAGATCATAAAACACCAGAGAATGAGAAAACAGAATATCATATCTGTCATAAAAACAAAGCAAATTAAATAATTATGTCTTTTTACCGCTTATGGACAATGCTTCTATAAAGATGGAAATATGAATATGAATTTATTTACAAATGTATTTTTACTTGGAGCAATAATAGTCCTTATCCAAATATATGTGTGCATAATAGAGTATAGAGGAAGAATAATATTCTTATTACAAATCCAAAGTTTGGAATTACATTTCCCATGTCAAACTACTAGGTCTACCATATAATAACTCTGTGACCTTGGTTAAATTACTCTATCCTGTCCTATTCCAGATTCCTTATCTATAAAATCTTGATAGTAAAGAACCTACTTTATATGGTTCATTAGCTCACCTAATGGGCTAACCAATGATAATAATTTAACAGAACTCCTAACACGTAGTATTTAAATGTTAGCTGTTATTAATTTCACTGTCTATCCAGTAGTATATGTAATAAAATACATATTATCTTCAATTAACCAGATTTCACACAATAAAAATACAAGTAGGAGAAAACCTAAATGACCTTGGGCATGGTGATGGCATTTTAGACAAAACACCAAAGATATGACTCATGAAAGAAATCATTAATAAGCTGGCCTTCATATATATACATATACATATATACATATACATATATACACATATATGTGTGTGTGTGGTGTGTATGTATGTATGTGTGTGTATATATATATGTGTGTGTGTATATATATATATATATATATATATATTCTTCTCTGTGAAAGACAAAGTAAAGAGAATGAGAAGACAAGCTACAGATGGGGAGAAATATTTGAAAAAGACACATCTGATAAAGGGCTGTTATCCAAAATGTAAAAAGAACTCTTTAAAAAAAAACCTCAACAATAGGAATTCAATCTTAGGGGCACCTTGATGGCTCAGCTGGTTAAGCATCTGCTTTTGGGTCACAGCATGATCCTAGGGTCCTGGGATCAGGCTCGTTGGTCCCACATCAGGCTCATTCCTCAGTGGTGGGCCTGCTTCTCCCTCTTCCACTCAACCTTCTTGTGCCTCTTTCTCTCCCTCTCACTGTCAAATAAATAAAATCTTTAAAAAAAATTCAATCTGATTTAAAAAATGAGTCAAAGACCTTAACATACAGTTATTTTAAAAAAATACAGATGGCAAATTAGCATATGAAAAATGCTGCACATCAGATGTCATTAGGATAATGCAAATTAAAACAATGAGATATCACTACATACTTACTAGAATGAACAAAATGTGGAACAGTGACAACACAAAACTCTGGCATGCATGTGGAGTAACAAGAGCTCTTCCTTATTGCTATTAGGAATGCAAAATAGTACAGCCACACTGGAGGACAGTTGGGCAATATTTTACTATACTAAACCATATTCTTACCATACGGTCCAGTAACCACATTCCTTGTAATTCACCTAAAGTAGTTGAAAACTTATGTACATACAAAAACCTGCACATGGATATGTATAGCAGCTTAATTCATAACTGCCAAAAGCAACCAGATGTCCTCTAGGAGGTAAATGGATACATAAACTGTGGTCCATCCAGATTATGGGATGTTATTTAACTTTAAAAGGAAATGAACCACCGAGCATGGAAATACATGGAGGAAACTTAAATGCATATTTCTAAGTGAAGGAACTCAATCTGAGAATCTATGTACTGTAGGATTCTAATATGACATTCTGGAAAAGGTAAAATATGGAGGTGGCAAAAAGATCAATGTTTGTTGGAGAGGTAGGGGATTGGAATGAATAGACAGAACACAGCATTTTTAGGGTAGAAAAAATACCCTGTATGTTACCATAATAATGAATACATGTCATTACACATTTGTCCAAACCCCATAGAATATTCAATACCAAGAATGAGCCATAATGTAAACTATGGATTCTGGGTGATTATGATGTGTCAGTGTAGGTCCATCAATTGTAACAGATATACTGATGTGGTGGGGAATGTTGATAATGAGGTAGAGTGTTGCATGTACAGGGGCAAGGGAAATCCCTCAATTTTGCTGTCAACCTAAAACTGCCTTAGAATAATAATAAAGTGTTATTTTTTAAAAAAGAAAATAAAGATCTTAGTTTCCTAACTAATGGTGAGCCAATTAAATTATGTATTTTAAAGCTTTGCTTTAAAATAAGATGTCAGCTATGAACTTATAGTCATTAAAATCACAAAATCTGTGTCAGGTCCATCTCTTCCTCCCTTTATACCTAAGTTCTAGAACTTTTTTTTTTTTCCTTTCCACACTCTCATTATGTTTATTTTAACATCTTTTATTTTATTTAATACAAATAAAAGAGAAACCAGAAATAAGGGGGACGATTATTAGATATAAGAATATGACATCACAATTGTTTATAAATTAGGAGTAACTACTTATTATATCTGAGATCAACCAAAAAAATGAACTAATTAAAGATTTCATTAAAATAGTTACGTTAGGGACGCCTGGGTGGCTCAGTTGGTTAAGCAGCTGCCTTCAGCTCAGGTCATGATCCCAGCGTCCTGGGATCGAGTCCCACATCAGGCTCCTTGCTCAGCAGGGAGCCTGCTTCTCCCTCTGCCTCTGCTTGCCATTCTGTCTGCCTGTGCTTGCTCTCTCCCCCTCTCTCTCTCTGATAAATAAATAAAATCTTAAAAAAAAATAAAATAAAATAGTTAAGTTAAAAAATAGTTTCCCTTTATCATACACACACACTTACACACACATACACATACACACACAGGAAAAACACCATTCATGATAACTACATATAAGATACTAGATATGTACTCAAAGTCTATACATACAGGAGAAAGGCTTTCTTTTAATTGAGTTTTACTAGTTTGGGGAAAATTCTCTTATCCCATAAAGAGTGAAATATTTTGAAAATGGGAAATTAAGTACCTGAAGATTATTTTACCAAGACCCTTCTGGGGGAAACAATTGGAAAAACAAGCCAAGTGATTAAAAAAAAAAAAAAGTAAAAATAACTTTAGAATTAAAGAGAACACAAAAAGGCATATAAAAAAGCAAAATTAGGTGTCCACTAAAGTGGCAAAATACAAGATGGTTTTACACTGATAATAAATATTTCTTTGTTTTTCTTTGGTAAAGAACCAAATAATCAGTTCCAAAAGCATCTAAGAAAGCTAAGTCATGTGTCTAGTAAAGTAAAAAAAGACAGGATAGTTTTACACTGACAACAAATATGTCTTTATGTTTCTCAGTAAAGAACCAGATAATCAGTTCCATTAATAAATCTAGAATTGGCAAAGTTTGTGTTTAATGACTGACTTAATGATAACCTAATTCTCAACATAGTGAAGCATATCAGAAATCCAGTTTTCTTATTTTGTCATGATTAATTTTCTGGGGGAGCCAGTGGCACTAAAATGGTAAGAGCCATGAAATTCAATCAAGAACGGGCTCCTGGGTGGCTCAGGTCATGATCTCAGGGTCTTGGGAAGGAGCCCTGCTCAGCAGGGAGTCTGATTCTCCCTCTGTCACTCCACATACTTGCTCTCTCTCTCTCTCTCTCTCTCAAATGAATAAAATATTTTAAAAAATAAATCAAGAAAGGTATATTAGTAAAATGAGTGACTGATATCAAACTCAAAGGACACACTCAACATTTACTTTATGGAATACAGAAAATTATACCCAAAGGATGGCTTTCCCAAAGGAGATCCCTAAATTTATCTTTGTTAGAAACTGTACAAAAGTACAGTTTTCTTTGAAACAGTTTGTGAAACTATAATTGACTTAGTTTATACTTTATTTTTTAAAATATCTGTTATACAGACTGTGGTAGGTACAACAATGCCCCCCCCCCCCAAATTCCACATCCTAATCCCCCGAACCTATGAGTATGTAATGTTATATGCCAATGGCGGATTAAGATTACTAATCATCTGGCCTTTAAAGTAAGGAAATCACTCTGGATCATCCCAGTGGGTTCTATGCAATTGTAAGACTCCTTAAAACTATAAGAGGTTCGCAGAAATAGAGTAAGTGTGAGTCATGCAATGTAAGAAAGACTTCACCAACCACTGAGGGCTTTGAAGATGGAAGGGAGCAACTATCTGGAAAAGGCAAGGAAATGAATTCCACCCAGAGCCTCTAGAAAGACACTCAATCCTGATGGCACTTGCTTTTAGCTCAGTGAAAATTACTTCAGATTTCTGGCCTGCAGAACGTTACGAAAATAAATTCATGTGTTGTAAACCACTAAGTGTGTGGTAATTTGCTTCAGCAGCAGTGGGAATCCAGTATACACATGTGTTTAGCCTCCAGATTCCTAGGAATATGTCAGAGCTTTCAAACTCCCCAGTGGACTTCCTGTTCCTCAGATCTTCCTTTATAATTTTTCACCGAGCCCTTGTATTCCCCAGTTGTTATTGCAGCCAGATGTGATGTGCAATAATTGCATTTGATATATTTTCTAGTGAATTCTCTGGGAATAGAACGCGTCCTGTGGTGCGAGCTCTTTATCAGGCCAAATTATGAAAATTTCCTGCAAATAATGTTGCTTTCCTAGAGAGCTGCAGAACCAGAGTGACATTGTTCTGGGAATAGGGCTTTCGGTGAAACTACAAGCTTGAAATCAGTGATGCTGGTTTTCAGTTACTGTGATTGCAAGGTTACTGGTATTTAAGAATATCATAGAACTGGGGAGGGAAGAAATGAGAGTGGGATATGTACAATGTCATAAAATCCCAGTGTTCAGCAGTTCTGCAGTTTCTCTTCAATAAACAGTTTGCAAATTTGGTTAATATCCATAGTTCTGTAGTTGACACTGACAATCCATCAGTATTTTTGTCGTTTTTATGGAAGAATAGATTCACAGAGGTCTTGACTTCACCATCCCAGAAATCCTGCCCCTTATGTTGTATTGTCAAAAAAAAAAAAAAAAAAAGATAAAACAGGCCCTGTATATTACATTCCTTTCTACAAAAACTACCCTTGGTGGTTTACTAGATAAATTTCCAGGAGTGAAACAAAGCTATAGAATAAAAATATGACATTGACTATATTTGATACCAAGTCATTTAAAACATTACTCTTTTGTGAGATAGGTGTATAAATTGATATAATTTTTGAGGTTGCTATTTTAATATGATGTAGTTAACATGCAGTGTTATGTTACTTTAAAGTATACAATGTAGTGATTCAACAATTCTATACATTATGCTGTGCTCACCATGTTAAGTGTATTTTAATCCCCTTCACCTATGTCACCCATCCCACTATCCACCTTCCTCTGGTAATCACCTATTTGTTCACTATCATTAACAGTGTGTTTCTTGTTTTGCTTCTCTCCCTTTTTTCCTTAATTCCTTTGTTTTTTTTCTTAAGTTCCACATATGAGTGAAATCTTATGGTGTTTGTCTTTCTCTGACTGACTTATTTCAGCTAGCATTATACTCTCTAACTTCATCCAAGTTGTTGCAAATGATAAGATTTCATTCTTTTTTATGGCTGAATAATATTCATACACACACACACATATATATATGTGTGTGTGTATATATATATATATATATATATATATATATATATATATACATGCTGATTAATAATACTCGGCCTACTCTTTATCTATTCATCTATCAGTGGACATTTGGGATTGGAATGTTTCCATAATATGGCTTTTGTAATAATGTTTCAATGAATATAGGGGTGTGTATATCCTTTTAAATTAGTGTTTTTGTATTCTTTGAGTCAATACTCAGCAGTGAGGTTACTGGTTCATAGGGCCATTCTATTTTAATTTCTTGAGGAAACTCCATGCTATTTTCCAAAGTGACTGCACCAGTTTTCATTCCCACCAACAGTGCAAGAGGGTTCCTTTCTCTCCACATTCTTGCCCACACCTGTTGTTTGTTGTACTGTTGATTTTAGCCATTCTGCCAGGTGTGAGGTGATATCTCATTGTAGTTTGTATTTGCATTTTCATGATGATCAGTGATGTTGAACATTTTTTCATGTATCTGTTGGCCATCTGCATGTCTTCTTTGGAGAGATGTCTCTTTATGTCTTCTGCCCATTTTTAATTGGATTATTTGTCTTTTGGGTATTGAATTGTGTAATTTGTTTACATCTTTTGGATACTGTCTCTTCATCAGATATTTCATTTCACGGATATCTTCCCCCATTCAGTAGGTTGTCTTTTAGTTTTGTTGATTGTTTCTTTCACTCTGCAGAAGGCTTTTATTTTGATATAGTCCAAATAGTTTATTTTTGCTATTATTTCCCTTGACATTGGCATGATTTTTTTTAAGATTTTATTTATTTATTTGACAGACAGAGATCACAAGTAGGCAGAAAGGCAGGCAGAGAGAGAGAGAGAGAGAATGGGAAGCAGGTTCCCTTCTGACCAGAGAGCCTGATGCAGGGCTTGATCCCAGGACCCTGAGATCATGACCTGAGCTGAAGGCAGAGGCTTTAACCCACTGAGCCACCTACACACTCCGATTTTTTAAAAGATAAATTACCAAACAAATATGTTTCAGGCTTTAGGAGGGATACATCCATGTGTAAAATAATATAATAAAATCCAAGGCAATAGTGGGTGTATATATTTTGGGTGGGGATAGGGCAATAGTATTCTATATCCTCTGCTTTGGGTTACCTTTATAGATAAATGAGTTACAGAAATATTATATCTATTTATATTCAATTATTTAGATATATAAAACTTTCACTCCATTGTCTTTTTATAGTCTTTCAACCTTACAATTATTTGATCATCTCAAAATGTCTCTCGTGTCCACTGTCTATCTACATGTTTCTTTCATAATATTCCAACAGTATGAACTCATAAAACATGTTTCTTCACTTGCAATACAAAGAATTCGACTATAAAGTTCTTGAGGGCAGTTGGGTTTTAAACCATTGTTATATACAAATTACTAGAAAAGTGTCATAAAATAATGGTTCATGAAATTTTGTGAATAAATGATTCTTAGTTAAATCATAGTCTATACTTAATACTTAGTAATAGTTAACATTTACCAAACAATGTTTTGAATTTAGAAGGGACAGTTGATAGGAATTTCATGTTGATGGTAATTGAGTGCAATATGTTCTATTATAGTTTATAATAGGAAATTGCTTTAACAACACATAAAATACTTAGTTCCAAATAGTATTATAAGCCATATTATGACCCAAAATATGGAATACAATATGAATATGTTAAAAATATTCAGAAAAGAGGAATATTAGAATTAAAACATATATTTGAACTTTGGTAGAATTTGTGCAGCTGTTTCTAATTGAATTACAGGTAGAAACTGAAGAGCTCACAGCATTTCATACTTACATCAAAATATAATAATTGCTAATAAAATTAATTTTTACTGAATATGTTCATAATGCAAAACTAAGGAATGACACATTTCTCTTTTTATGAGTGTTAAATTAATCATCAGTGTTAATGGTATGTCCATATGTCAGGTGAATTGCAATTATTATTTTGTTTCTGGTCCAAATATATGCACTGTTTCATAGCCAGCTATTATTCAAAATGTTCTCCACAAGATTGCAAATTTAGTTCCTCTCTTGAGAATCCTCATCAAAATACATGTGTATTTTTTTCAATGCTTATTTAAATTTGGTGCCTTTTCTCTACAAGTAAAATGAATATTCCTAATGTCTGTTATAAAATTCAACTAAAAATATGTTCAGTTTTATTTAGTAACTTTTAACTGACAAATAGTAATTGCCTTTTCTGACATTCTGTTTACCTTGGGAGGTCATATTTTCTGCAGCCGATAATGTAGTATGGAGAAATCAGTAAATCATAGCATGCAGTACAATACAATGCAATAAGTATGGCAATTCCTGAAATCTGCTTTCTAATTTACCATGTTAACCAACCCAAAATGATCATTTGAAACAATCATCTCTGTAGGTATTTGTAACGCTTGGCTCTTAGTAGCAGAGGTCATTTTAGCAACTCTTAATTCTCCTTTTTCAGTTTCTACAATAACCACTTTATTTTGATCTCTCTCTTCCTTTTAATTATTTTAAGACTAGAATGTATACCCACTGGATTCCCCGCAGTTCCAGGTAATTTGTGCTCAATAAAGTTTATTGTTGTATAAGAAATAATGTCAGAAAAATATCCTAGTCCATTCTCTTCAGGCTGTACTACTATTTCAAAGGTGAAAAGAACTTTAAAGCTTATAGTATCTTTTTTTTTTTTTTTGAAGGTTATATATGTTTTTTTATTTTAATTTTTATAAACATATATTTTTATCCCCAGGGGTACAGGTCTGTGAATCACCAGGTTTACACACTTCACAGCACTCACCAAATCACATACCCTCCCCAATGTCCATAATACCACCCCCTTCTCCCAAACCCCCTT
>NC_081566.1:48716239-48726784 GCF_022355385.1 Mustela nigripes
CATCTATGTTGTCATTAATTTCTTTATTAAGACTACCGATTACTTTTCTCTTCTTAAGTGAATGAATCATTTTCTCTCTGTCTCTGTTCATCTCTCTCCCTCTCTTTATTTTTTCCTTGGAGTTTCTCCCATCCAAGTACTAACCAGGCCCGACCCTGCTTAGCTTCCGAGATCAGACGAGATAGGGCGCGTTCAGGGTGGTATGGCCGTAGACTTTCCTTGGAGTTTCTATATCTCCTTCTCTAACAAATTTTTCATTAAACTTCACTCTATTATTTAATTAAAAATCAAAAACAAGAAAGTCTCATCTTTTTTCACTATTTGCTAATAAATATCATATATCTTATGATATCCAAGCTTAAGAAAACTTAAAGCTCAAATAAAGATTTTATTGAGTTCCACTCTCTAAACTAAGCTTCTAGGCTGTATACATTTCCTCTGGGTATTTTCTATATTGAAGATTGTTTTCTTCCATCCCTGTCTGAAGAAATCTGACCTTTTCTTTCATGTCAATCCCAAATACAACTTACTTTATAAAATCTTGTTACTACAGAAAAAAGTTATTTCTCAATAATTTACTCATTATATGATTTACCTGTGTAAATACATCTATGTCTTTGATTACCCAATAAAAAGTGTCTTCTGTTCTTGTAATAAAAGAAAAAATTCTGAATCCAAAAATATTTTATGGTAATTGAAGGCCTTGACATAAAAGAACTACAGCAAACCTTTTAATTATATTTTTCAACATCCTTCACAAAAGCCCTATATTCAAAGAATTTAGTGAAAATGTTTCTTGCCGTGGTCAGTTTGCTTATTTATTTTCTGTACCTTTTTAAAAAAAAATAAGATATAATTAACATATAACATTGTATTAGTTTCAGGTGAACAGCATAATGATTCAATATTTGTATATATTGCAAAACAATCACCACAATATGTGTAGTTAACATCTATCACAACACAGTTACTTTATTTCCCTTGCAATAAGAAATTTTAAGATCTACTGTCCTGGCTGTTTTCAAAATACATTATTATTAGCTATAGTCACCATACCTATGTTACATCCCAGAACCTGTTTGTTTTATATTTTTTTTATTTGAGGACTTATTACACAGTCCAATTATCTTGGCATGATTTTATCATCTGTTGAAGATTTTGAGAAGTATAGGCAGTGTCTTCTTCTATGGACTGTTAAATTGCCATGTAGATATGTGGATAAACGCCCAACTCTATTATTCAAAACAAAATCGGATCTCATCATTTTTCTTCAAGCCCTTTGTTCAACATCAATCCAAAATTGTAGGAGTAATAACAGTCCAAAAATATTTTAATGAATCATTAGAATTTAGTTTTCCAAATAATTTATACTTATAAATGTATGCACTTAAAAACTCACAAACGTATCTAATAGGATTTTTTTTTCAAGAGAGAAATTCTTGATCTAATATCATGTATAGAGAAAATATGAGAGTATTTACTTCTGAAAACTTACATTAGAAAAATTAGATTTCCCCAAGGGAATACTTAATTCAAAAATCTTATTAAATTCCTTTCACATAATATTCTATGTGTATACAAGAGCAGATATACTCAAACCTCCAAAAAATGAGTTTTAGAATGTACCTATGATAGTTACTCTTGCTTGAGTTGTTTTGGAAATTAATGCTATTGTTGTTCATGTGTTATTTGATGAAATTTGTTAATGTGATCTTAAAAACATAGTGATCCATATGTTATATACTCAACAGTAAGGCTTTGTACTGATAAGGTGAAAGACCAGAGAATATTGTGTGTGTATTCTACTAACTTACAATGTTCTAACAAAATTGACACTACTGAAACACTAGTACACTGATACTACTGTAATACAGAATTCACTGTATTATTCTAAAGTTAAATAGTATGCATTCCTTATTGTTGCGATATTTCTTGTTTTGTCAATCCTACCCATTAGGAGCCCATTTATCTCCATAGATGGGGGCTTTGGTCATACTATGACATCACTAAAAACACTTGTTTGAATTTCAACTCCCTGTAAGAAGAAAAGGTATCATCCCTAGGGAAAAAAAAGTATACAGTCTTCCTGATGGTGCCAGCCCGCCCTCACACAAAATCAATCTAATATTGCATTGCTACCTTTTATATGTTGTATGTTCCAGCTCTTTGAAAATATTCTGCCTTTACAAAATATTTTTATTAATCATTTTTCTTTCAAATGAGTATCCTTCTGCATCATGGCTTACTGTAAAATTTCACCCAACTTTCAGAGGATAATATCCGGAATATGCCAATATCTCCATAATGTTCTTATTGATGTTAAGAGAAAATAAGATTTATACTTCTTTTGAAGTCCTTGAAGTTTTATTTTTTATTCAGTCTCTCTTATGAACTTCCCACATTCAGCCTCATTGTTTTGGTATATTTCCCCCCAAATAATCTTTCCCATATGATAAATGCCATGTTAACTTTGAAGATTGTATTTCATGTTTATATACCTTCTACTACATTGTACATAAAATTTCTTTATAAATGTTTATTGAATGAAGGTATAGCAATATGTACACTTTCATATAATTAGTCATATGGCATATAAGCCATAATTTTTTCATTACCTTTTAATTATACAAGTGTATCTCTGTTGAATTAAGTAAGTCTGAGCATATTTAAATTAAGTCAAATATTTCTTAGTTCATACACGGCTCCTCAAGTCCTCTCAGCGATCTTTCAGTTTCAAATAACATAGTACCACATTAAAACTGCTTTTAAAAATTCAAATAGGTGGGGTGCCTGGGTGGCTCAGTGAGTTAAAGCCTCTGCCTTCGGCTTAGGTCATGATCCCAGGGTCCTGGGATCGAGCCCCACATCAGGCGCTCTGCTCAGTGGGGAGCCTGCTTCCCCCTCTCTCTCTGCCTGCCTCTCTGCCTACTTGTGATCTCTATCAAATAAATAAATAAAATATTAAAGAAAATATTCAAATAGGTGATACTTCACTTAAGAAAAATATGTTCTGAGGCATTCTATGTTTTGATGAAACAGTTTAATGATATCCTGGCTTCATTTGGACTTCTGTATGATTCCTTGGCATTCACTGTATCTCATGGCCACAAGATAACTGTAGAAAGGCAACATGTTCCAAACCCTCATAGTATAGTGTTCAAGGCAAAAGGTTTCAGAGAAAAACAAAGAGAAGATATCTTTATTTGTTCTTCCAAAAATGAGTAAAATATTTCCATAAAACTCTTTACCAAAATTTCCATGTTATTAGATAGAGCTGGTCCAAATGCCCAACTCTAGAATAATCATTTGCAAAAGAAAACATTTAAGGCATTTAAAACTAATTTAAAGCAATCATCACTTATCTTTTAATGCGTATCTCTATCCAAAGAAAATTGGGATTTCCTAAAGTAAAGAATAAGGAACATCTGTTAGATACAAAACTAACCATGCTGCCACTATAGGACCTATCATGGAGACTGGACCCCCTGTGCCTTACTTCAGCTTTAGATTTACCTTTGCTTGCATATTCAAACTAGCAAAAACAAACAAAACACCTAGCAAACAAAAACAAACCAAACAACTAAATAAAAAAGCCAAACAACCAGCCAAACAAATTTAATATTGCATGAGTTCCTTTTCCATGTTTGTTTCCTCTTATTTGAGTTGAAATACATGAGTATACACATAATAGTACATGATAGTATGTATCTGTACTGAATGCATTATATTTATTCCTTCTCACATGACACTGTACTTCATGTGCACTTCTAGGACAGTCTTCTTCACATTGCTTTATGATAGATTCATATATCTTGCTTCTGCACTAAAATATCAGTTCATAAATGTCAGAAATGATTTTGTATATATTTTTGTATTCTTTCAGCCTTTGATAATACCAAATTTATAGGAAATCTATATTTACCAAATAGATAGATGAGTAGAGGGATGGTGAAGTAGAAGATGGGTGAATGAATAAATGGTCCTATCATATTGTTTTTTTCAGTTTCAATCATTGTTTCTTATTGGTAAAGCCTTTCAGTACTACTTCTTCCATCTGATTCTTACTGACTAGTTACACACTCAATTGTTTCCTATTTATGGTGTGAAAATTAATAAAAGAAACCTTGTTTAGAATCAAATGGAAATGTCAGCCAATGGAGCTCCCTAGCCCTACCATTGTCTATCAAATGTAACTCCACAGGAGAGCTCTACTTAGCAAGTTGCTAGTACTTTAGGTACTACTTGACTACCTCAGTGGGAAGTAGAAAGGTTTTTCTCTTTTCCAGGCAACAGCCCAGCCAATGAGAGACTGTCCACACCACCAGTAAAAAACCACTGTACTTCAAACGCCCAGTTTACCCCAGTAGACTTTTTATTTGCAACAGCTCTCTGAGTTCCCCCATTTCCTCTGTAAAAGTGTTCCTTTCCTTTGTTCTCTGGACTCATTTGTTTTTACCATAGCTCGCTTATCATGAATTACCATCATCTGCGTTTCCCAAACAACTACTTTTGCTGGAAAAATAACTAACAGTTTTATTTTTAAGGCTTACAATGGCTACAAGTTCCCTACAATTATTTTAATTGGGTGACCAGACAGAGATTTCTTGGTTTTAAGTCTTAAAATGAGATAAACTAGATTATCTGCCCTATTCAATAACGAGTTTAAGATTATGAAATATAAAGCCTTGGACTGTGATGGCTTTATATGTTGAAAAGTGATTAGCGTGGTGTTTTCTTAATATGCCATTTTAGCTAAACTGAACCTATATTCTTAGAATTCTGTATGGTACCAAGTTAGTATTGGTCAAAAGAGACATTTGCATGACATTTGTAAAGCAGAAGTCTGTCAGCAACCATTTTTACATTGTCAAGGTTTTTGTAGGCAACATACGCTTTGGGAATCTCATGCATGTTGTGACTGAATAACTGGTTCATCTGGCTGGTGTCATACAGCAAACAATCTCTTTGTTCTTTGTACTTTCATCTGATCTCTTCTTTCAGCTTTTCCAAAAGTTGGACCAGATGTAAATATAGCTCTGTACTAAAGGGCTCTACTCTATGGCAAAGATTACTTAGATCATCAAAGTTGTTCATGAGAGATGGATGTGGGATTCGGTGTTTCTTTGTGGATTTCACTTTACTCTTGTCGTTTCCAGTTTGTTATTGCTCTCCCCCATTTCTTGCACATCGTCCCTTCTCAAGTGCCAGCTCTAAGGATTTGATGCACAACACTGAATCAGATTACACAATCGTGCAAATTTTAATTCCGACAACTAATTTCTTAATGCATATCACATATAGTAATTCTTTTCTGATCATACCCCATCTGATGCAATTAAACAAGAGATATTATAAATTCATGAATTTCAGAGATTAAACTTTTTTTTCCAGTTGCATTAATTTTAAGAGTCAGTTTTTGTCTTAAAAATGAAAAAATCAGGAAACAAACCTTTCATAAAATTTAGCAGAGCTGCTTAGAGAGACCCAGAGCTGTCATGTCAAGAAGCAGCACTGAGCAAAATGACAGGCAGCTTTCTAAGCAAACTGCTACAGCACAGGGTATAGCAGCTTTTCTTGGATAATAAGCAAATGCAGCTTTCATTTTCCTTCTGCACTTACTTCAAACGTTTAATATTTCAAATAATAATTGACAGCATCTCTTCTTTGTCTTTACCACTCTATTGTAAACCATATTTGTATCTGTATCAAAAATCATGAGCACATGGTAAGTGCTCAAAAATATAAGTTGAATAAATGAATACTTTAGGAGAATACATTGAAGAAAATTTCTACTTCACAAATGCTTCCATTACATGGGTCTGACTACAGTACAGAAGCAGAGTGACTGAAAGAAAAAAATAAGTTCAAGGCAACAGCAAATCTGGTATAAAAAATAAGAGTTAAGAGACATTTATCATTCAGAATGCATAATCTCTGTATGAAGGTGAGCAACATCACTCGGCATCAGGGAAATACATTGTCAAAACCACAATGAGATACCACCTCATACCAGTCAGAATGGCTAAAATTAACAAGTTAGGAAGTGACAGATGTTGGCAAGGATGTGGAGAAAAGGGAGCCCTCCTACACTGCTGGTGGAAATGCAAGCTGGTGCAGCCACTCTGGAAACAGTATGGAGGTTCCTCAAAAAAGTTGAAAATAGAGCTACCCTACGACCCAGCAGTTACACTACTAGGTACTTACCCAAAGGATATAAACATAATGATATGAAGGAATCTGCACCCCAATGTTTATAACAGCATAAACTATGGAAACTAATAGCTAAACTATGGAAAAAGCCCAGATACCCATCAACAGATGGGTGGACAATGAAGATGTCATATTTACATAATGGAATATTACTCAGCCATCAAAAATTGAAATCTTACCATTTTCAATAATATGGATGGTACTAGAATGTATTATGCTAAGTGAAATAAGTTGATCAGAGAAAAACAATTATTATATGATCGCACTCATATGTGGAACTTAAGAGACAAAACAGGATCATAGAGGAAGAGAGGGAAAAATAAAATAGGACAAAAAGTAGAGAGAGAGACAAATCTTAAGAAAGTCTTAACTCTAGGAATTTTAATTTAAAAAAAAGAAAGTGAAAAAAGAGGGAAGGCCCAAAGAAATTTAAAAGCTGTATTTTTTTCTTAATTTGACATGGATAAAAGCTTTACTGATTCCTCATAAAGAAGGACTTAGTTACCATTCAGAGAAATTGTATAATACATACAGACAGAAAAAATGGACTGATGAGAGACTATCAAATTAACAGCAAATGAAATAATTTTTATTTTGACTTAAAGATTCTTTTAGGATCTGTTGTAAGTTCTGGAAGAGGTAGATTATAAATGGCATTTGATGGAAAAATTTTGCTACATTATATAATGCTCATCTTATTCAAGGCACATTCTTTCTGTACTGAAATAAATTATTTTCCTTCCTAATTAGAACAACCTTATTGTTTGAGCTTTGGCCTGAACATCCATAAATCCATAACATTTAGAACTTCTGCTTCATAAATGTTTAAACTACCTATATATCTCGGACCTCATGTTTGGCTTTTACTGAAAATTAATTAATTAGTTAATTAAAAAATACATCTAAGGGAGCCTGAAATACAGCATTATGAAAATCAGTATGTGCAATTAATTCACTGTCTACCTGACTTATAATATTTTCTAAAAATAACTGTTTTGTTTTCCAGTCTATTAATCTAGGAGGTATGCTCTCTTTCACAGCCATATGTTGGTATTATTAGAATATTAGAATTCAAATGTATTTGTGTTAATTCCATATAGGAATAGGTTGTAAATTTGTAAATATGCTAGCATTTGAACATTTGAACTGAAACTAACTACATGTTTTAAGACCCAAAATAAATAACTAAAGTAGATAGGGATTAAAGTGGTTTCTGAGGACTAGAAGAAGCAGTCATTCTAGTATGATAAGTGAGAAATTAATAGTTAATAACACGTAAGAAAATGAATAAGTTACACTTAAAAGCTTGTAAATATTCCTTAGTGTATCACCTCGAGATTCTGTCATCTTCAACAATCATTAACTTGCCTAACTATTTAATAGTAACTGAAATACACAGGGGTGTTACTTGTATTTGCATAACAGAAAACTGGGGATGTACTGACATTGCCAATAGCTTAAAATTCTAAGAACCATATCTAGAAACTAGAAATAAGTTTCTACAGCTGAGTCAAAGAAATAACTACCTTTATTTTCTTCTAGAAATTTTATGGTTTTGAGTCTTATGTTTGGGTTTTTAATCCACTTTGAATTTATTTTTGTATATGGTTTGAGAAAGTAGTCCAGTTTCATTCTTTTGCATGTAGCTATCCAGTTCTCTCAAGAGACTTTTTTCCCATTGTATATGCTTGCCTCCCTTGTCATAGATTTATTGACCATATAATCATGGGTTTATTATTGGGCTTTCTATTCAGTACCATTGATCTATGTGTCTATTTTGTGCCATTACCATAGTACTTATAACATTTTTCTAGATATGTCTGCTTGGGCTAGGGAAATAAAAACAAAATTAAACTATTGGGACTATACCAAAATAAAAAGTTTTTGATCAGCAAAGGAAACCATCAACAAAACAAAAGACAACTTAGTGGAGAAAGATATATTCCAATGATATATTTTATAAGAGGCTCATATCCAAAAAATATAAAGAACTTATACAACCAAAATAACAAGATGAGGATATAAAGAAAAAGGAGCATTGTGTACTGTTTGTAGGAATGCAAGCTGGTACAACCACTGTGGAAAACAGTATGAATATTCCTCAAAAAATTAAAAATAGAAATACCATATGATCCAGGAATTCCATTACTGGGTATTTTCCCAAAGAAAACAAAAACTCAAGGTCAAAAAGATACGGGTACTCCTTGTTTATTGCAGTATTATTTATAATAGCCAAGACATGAAAGCAGCCCAAGTATCCATCAAGACACGAATGGATAAAGAAGTTGTTTACATATACAACGACATTACTCAGCTATGGAAAAAACAATGAAATCTTGCTATTTTCAACCTCATGGATGAATGCACAGTGTGTAATCTAAGTCAGAGAAAGACAAGTACCATATGATTTCACTCATAAGTAGAATTTAAGAAACAAAACAAAGAAAAAAAAGAGACAAAAAAAGGTTCTTAAGTATAGAGAACTGAGGGTTGCCAGAGGGGAGATGGGTGGGTAGATGGGTAAAATAAATGAAAGTGATTAAGAGTATACTTAGGATGGACACTCAGTAATGTGCAGAATTGTTGAGTCATTATTTTGTACGCCTAAAACTAATACAACATTCTGTGTTAATTATATTTGAATTTAAACATAAATCAAATTTTTTAAAAGCTGTGAATGAACTTTTCTTTGATTCTCTCACTTTCCCTTCATGATAGCAAATGGTTATCAAGTATTATAAGTATGTTCAATGAAAGAGAAAGTGTTAAGATACAGAGCCAGCTTAATGTCGCACTTCCTGTGAGAAAAACATTTAAAAAGAACTTTCCATAAGCCCAATAAACAAAGTTTAATTTTTTCATAACAGGGATCTGGGGAAAAGCTTTCTAACCATGACTCAAAATTTACTTATAGTATAGAATAGAGAAATTTGAGACTATTAAAAGACAAGAGTAAAATTTTGCATAGAGTTAAAAAAAAAAAGAAAAGAAAAGTCAAAAAACAAAACACTAACCAGAAGAAAATATTTGCAATAAATAGCATAAAAAATTCTAAAGCCCCTAATAGAACTTTGAAAACGTCAAGAAAAAGACCAAAATGTAAAATGGGGCAGAGGACATGAACAGACACATTACAAAAGAATCTCAAAGGTACTCACTCATAGTATGAAAAAATGCAGTTTCAAATTACACCAAAATACCATTTCTTACCTATAAGCTTGGCCAATATACAGAAACTTGATAACTCAATCTGTAGTTTAGTCTGTAGAGAAAGTCAATCTCACATACTGCTGGTAGAACTTAAAATGGTATAGCCTCAAAATAAATTAAAATAAATAAAATAAAATAATAAAATAGTATAGCCTAATTTTTATTGTTAAATAACAAAATTAAATATTTTTTTAAAAATTTGTAGTTGCCTTTATCTTAACTGATCATCAATGCCCTATGCTCATGTATGTGCTAGATTTTTAAAAAATTTTTATATGATTCTTAAAATTGAAACCCATTGAAATTTTTTCTTCTGTTATTTTTTATAATGGTGTTCTGTGACTTGCAGCAAAGTGACAGAGGTATATGATTTTTTTATAAAGGTGCATTAGATTTTACTGATTTCCACTTAATAGGAGTAAATTCACTATTGCTAAGGTTTTAAAATATAGCTAAATATAGCAAACGTTCCATATAAATTGAAAACTCAGAATTTGTCATAGTTCAGTGGTCACAGCCTGGATGACAAATGACTAAAGAAATTTTTAAAAGGACAAAGATAAAAGGAGAACTTAAAAATTTTAACAAAGCAAACCATTTTTAATATTTACCTGGCCTGTATTTATAAATGGACTAGGGAAAAGACATAAATATACCAAGTAAATGCAATAATTATCTATTATTTGTATCATTGGCATCTATGAATGTTATCTCTAGGTAATAAAAGTATCATTAAGATCTAAATTTCCCACTATGTGTTTTTTCATCATGATATTGAATGTAAAGCAATATTAGCTGGTATAAAAGGAAAGTAAAAAACTTGCTTTCGACATAAAATTTTATGTGCCCTAAATATAATATATTCATTTAAGTGAATGAATTCAATAAACTAGTTTTTTTCTGCTGCCTGAAATTCTCAGTGGCTGGTTCATGTTCTTAGGAGAAGGGCCACTGTTTATAATATGTTCTAAGGAGTTCTGCTTCAACTTGCATGTGAACACACTCTCACCTGAAACATTCCTGAATCTTGCCTTGGTATCTCCAAGAACTAAAAAGATCCTTCTTTCAGGCTACAAACATGCTGTACTTTTTTTTTTTTTTTAAGATTTTATTTATTTATTTGAC
>NC_081566.1:49046176-49084376 GCF_022355385.1 Mustela nigripes
CCAAAACTAATGCTGGGCTCTTGGTGCTATACTATGTGACTTATCCATAGGACCCTGTTTTTTCCTCTTGATCTCAGCTTACTTTAGTCTAAAGTGGTGCTTTATCTACCTCAAGGGAATGGAAGGTGTTAAATGAAAGGGTAAAAAGAGGTAACAGGAAAGCACCTTACAGTTTTAATGTCCGAACATTTTAATTTTTATCGAATGCATGCTATATTTAGGTACTCACTCTCTAGGAACTGCAGTCTTTATATGGCCTACATGACTTCTTGTGGCCTACATCCTAATGAGTGAGCAGAAAAATTTAAAAAAGAGAGAGACATTTATAGAGTAATAAATTAAAATTTTGACGAGTGTGAGAATACTGTTGGATTTACAGAACAAGGAAGACAGGCTGACATACTTAGGATACTCAGTGAATGTTTCTTCAAATTAGTATCATTTAAATGGTAATCTGAAAGATGACTGTGGATAGCTTCAGTGGAAGTACACAGACAGAAGAGTATGTGCAAAGGTTCTGAGGCAAGGAAATTTCAAGGATGACTAAGTAAGGGGAAAGGAACATCAAAGACTGGATATTTGAAAAAGTGTAAGATTACTGAAGACTTTTTAGAGTATAACACAAAACTGTTGATTTTATTCTTCATTAAATTGAGATTCCCTGAAGGTGTTTAAATAGCAGAGAGACATTTAAGTGCTATTTATTTAAGAATGTCACTCTCACTGTTGTGGAAAGGAATAAAGATTTGATTCCAGGATCTTTTTTTTTTTTTTTTTTAATTTTTATTTTTTTTTTATTTTTTTTTAAAGATTTTATTTATTTATTTGACAGAGAGAAATCACAAGTAGATGGAGAGGCAGGCAGAGAGAGAGAGAGAGGGAAGCAGGCTCCCTGCTGAGCAGAGAGCCCGATGCGGGACTCGATCCCAGGACCCTGAGATCATGACCTGAGCCGAAGGCAGCGGCTTAACCCACTGAGCCACCCAGGCGCCCCTTGATTCCAGGATCTTGTTAGAACTCTATGACAAATGCCAGTATTGACTGTGAAGGTTGAAAGAATACACAATTTAAGGTCAATATTCCTTAGTTTTAAAGGAGACAAGGCGATGTAAAGGAAAAACACAACAAGTTTTCACTTCTGGTAAGTGATTAGTAGTGATGACACTAATAAGATGCAGACTAGGTTGGGTGATAGAGATAGATTTGAGAGAGGAACCAAGGGTTCATCTTCTGGAAATATGTTTTTTGAGGTATTTAAGAGATACCCAGTTAGAATATTCTAGAATGAAACTTAGAAGAAAATGTATAGAAAAACATATTAATTTATCAATCATATACCTATAAGTAGTATGTAAAAATATAAAATGGTAGCCCCTTTATAAGACTTTTTTTTAGATAAGACTGTGTTTGAGACCTTATTTAGGCCAACATTCAGAGGAGGAGTCCACAAGAATTTTGGAAATGTTGGTGGAGAGATGAAAAGAAATACAGAAGAATGTGATATCAGAAAAGACAAAAAAAAAAGAGGAAATATTTAAGATAGTAAAAGTTGTTAATTACATAGGGTGAAGATGAAAATAGCCTATATATACTAACATGAAAATTTTTAACTGCTATAAGATGATGAGTTTATAGCAAAAACCAAACTGTGATGGTGGTTGACTAGTGAATGGGAAGGCATGGTAGCAGTGGTAGGTGGTTTTAAGAGAGGTTTTTTAGATATTTCTGTTTTGCTATCTATTTTGTATTGTTTAGTGAAGGCAATCAAACACTTTGTATGCTCTTGAGAATTTTCCAGTATACAGACTTTCTTTAATTTATAACACTGATACCTTATTTCTTGATCTGACTTAAAATGCTTTATCCTTTCCCTCAGAAGACTCAAATTCCTCATTAAACAAACAAAAATCACAACAAAACAAAAAAATCTGCCCTTCCAGCCTACGACCCAGATCCCTAAATTATAAGAGAAAATAATGGACCATAAACAAATCTCGAAGAATTAATTCATACTTTTAAGCAAATATTTCAGATCTCTGATACTACAGTGCAGCAGTTGGCACAGGGAGCAGATGGGATATAAAAAAACATATCAAATTGCTCCGAGTCTCAGAAACTCAGAGTTCTCTGGAAGAAAACAAACAAATATATAAATTAAAAACTGCACTATAATCTAAGAAGCCAATAGTTTCATATTACATTTTTTAAAGTGCTTGTAATTTTCCTTGGTGTTTCAGCCAAGGTCCAAGAACAGAGACAGTACAACAGTGGAGGCATATTCTTGAAGGAATAGAAATTTTGAACTGCAGAGAGAGTATAAAAAGGGATCCCGTGTGGAAATAATGGACAGAAGTAGAGCCATGTTTGTGTGAAAGAGTGTACTTATAGTACAAATTGGATGGAATGCTGCCTGGAAACTAAGGTAACAATATGGAAGTTGGAAAGATAATCTGATGCCAAATATGAAAATCTTAACATAGCCAAAGGTAATGAATTTGACTAATGGGTGAGTTACATGGAAGTACATTTGAGGAGGGTATTGAGGGAAGAAGAGGGAGGATCCGTATTCTACTTTTTTTCCCCAATCCAAAATTGTGAAGCAGAGAAGTGAAATACTCCTATACTCAGTTTAGAAGGGTAATTTTGATAGCCGAGTTGAGAATAAATTACAAGATGGAAACACTGATTTTATCAGTTTCATCAGTTTATTTTATCAGTTCGTAAAATAGGAAATAAAGGCTCCAACAAAACTATTGGCAGTAGAAATGAAGAGGGAGGTGAATTTTGAGAGATATTTATGAACTAGATTTAACAGATTTTTATAACAAATGGATAAGCTGGTGAAGGTGAGAGAGAAGTTGAGAATTCAATAAAATTTAAGAAACATCCACCTATAAAATGTATGCTAGATGTTTTTGCATCCATTATTTCACGTGAGTGTCACAGTTACTTTATGATGTAGATCTCATTATCCTCTCTTTATAGATATGGATATTAAGGTCTGGAAAGGGAAAGTAATTTGCTCAAGATTTTATGGTTACCAAATGCCAAAATCAGTACTTGAGCTTCAATTGTTTTATTCATCTCTACCGAACTGGGATCCTTATTTCTTCTTTTAACTTCCTGACTTTTTCTAGAGCTATAATCCTGGATGGCTAAATAACACTGCAAGTGTAGTTATCACTTTTAAGCCATAAAAATATGATTTTATTTTAGTGTTTCATAAATGTTGCCTAATTTTTTTTATTTTTTTCAAAATTTTATTTAAATTCTAGTTAATATATAGCATAATGTTGGTTTCACGAGTAATAAAAATATGATTTTAGACCAAAGATGATTAAGTTCTCCTCTAATAACTTGTATTCATATAGGGATTACAGTATTCAAAATACTAACATATAGATTTCTTGCTTAAGCCCCAATACAGCCTTGTGAAAAACTAAGGCACATTCCACAGGAGGACCTACTGCCCAGTTCTTTGATCTCCACCACTGTCCCTATCTTTGGCCCCATCACTGTTGGATAACTGAATGACAAAGAGCTTCACAATTTTCATAGAATTATTAAACCTGGTAACTGGAAAGAGACAGGAGGTGTTGAGTCCAATTCTGTCATTTACAGATGATGAAATTTTGACTTTCTGAAGTAAGCAATTCACCCAGATTCACAAACTGAACTCAGATTCTCCAAACTTCTGTATCCTTTTCTAGACCATTATCTCTCTCATTAAAATCATTCCATGCTTTGCTTTTAATAGCATTATTGATATACTCTACAGGCTTTCTTCTATTGAAATTGTGCCTCTTGAAAAGGGGCAAGTATGTCTGAGTAAAAGAAAATATATTTTTTTAAATTAAAACTACTTTGCCTAAAAACACATTATTAGTTTGTCCCATAAAAGTAAAAAAAAAATATATGAGTTCTAAATAGTAAGCTGCTAAAGTAATTGGAATATACTAATAACTAAAAGTGACCATCATATGAGCCAAGAAAATATTAATTAGTCTGTATGCTCACTGTGGTTGCTGGGGTAATTTTACTCATTGTGACTTTTCCCTGTTTTCACATTTGATTTATCTTTTTGAAATTAGTTCAGCTTCAGCTTATTGTTTGATATGGTTTGTTTGCACACAAAATTCAAGGCATTATAATTTTGAAACTTTCAGATTTTATTGTAGATAACATATCATTGTAGTAAATATAACATTAACAATGTAGATAAACTAACACAGATTTACATATACAGATAGCATCTAACGTAATTATTTTATTTCTCCTGAACAAAATCTTACTGGAGAATTTATATCTGTTTAAAGGGATTGCTTATTTAAATGTATGAGTTTGATTTTCAGCTTTAGTTATATTTACACTAAAGCAATTTTCTTGCTGTAGTTTCAATGGGTAGATTTCCATTTGCAATTAAATATTAATAAAGTTTACATTTGTTTTTCTTTCAGCACTGTTGATATCTTCAAGAAAATATTATGCCCTTTTTTTTTTTTTTATCAGTGGGGTATAGGAAACGCATTATTTTGGAAGCAGTCTTTTGCTCATCCAGCACTCATTTAGCAACAATCTCATTAAAGCAGTTCCACTGGTTGGTGAAAGAACATCAATGCCTCAGTACTAATAAGGATCTAAAATATTAATTTGGATTTTAAAAAAAAGGATTTCCTAGATGAGCTACCAAATTAAATTGAGTCATTACAGACTGGACACTTTCATCAAGGATCAAAGTGGCAATAACCAGCAGCTAGGATAGTAAGGAAATCCAGCAAAACTGGAACGCTAATGATGTAGAAAACCAAAGGGCAATGGAGTGAAAAGGTCTAAGAGAATTCAAGAAGGTTTGTTTTTAATCTCATTTTAGATTTCTACGGACTCAGTATGTGTATGAATTTTTTTCACAAATAGCCTCTTTTGAGTGAAACTGACTTCTGTGAATAGTTGTCAAATGTGACATTTTCTGCCATTTTGCAAAAGTAGAAATTGCTCACTAGGGATGGAAGAGTCTTTGGTAAGTAAAAGCTCAGAAACTGGTGTGTTGAGAATTAGGTCTTTGATGCATGTCTTGTGAGAATAAGTTTGAGGATGTTTGAGAACTTTTCTTCTCATGAAATAGGAAGATAAAAAAGTTTCTAAACATCATTTTCTTTATCTTAGGTGACACACATATTTAAGCAGCTTGTCTCATTTATTTCTAGGAAGTAGGTCGTCTAAATTGCACAGAGACTATATCTTCCTACAGCAGTAAACAGGCTATTTTAATCATCCCTGATTGCCTAAGTTTGCTGAAAGGAGATGATTTCTTTTCATTTACAACACACCATTTCTGGTCTCTGTGTATTTATTACTTAAAACACTCTTCAAAATATTGATCCTTATTTAAAAACTAACATATCAGGCTAACAATACCATAAAACATGCTATCAAACTGCTCTGTCAATTATTGTGTATATGAAAATATTATTAAATTTATGTAACTATGTCTATGATAATATATAATTATGATTAAAACAGTACATAGGCAAGATCATTGCTATGATGTTTATAATAGAAAAAATAAATGAAAACATTAGCTGAAGAGTTGTATATTATATACAGTAGAATATTAGGCAGTCATTAAAGAAAATGTGTAAATGTAATTTGAAGTAAAATAGTTAGAAAATTCATATATTCTGTGATTTCAAGTAATTGAAGAAGCAAAATGTATAGGAACAATTTGGGAAAAAAGCTAACCAAAGATGTAGTATCATTCACCATTAAGTGGTGGGCTTCTGAGTGACTTTTATGTCACTCTATACACTAAGCAACAACTCCAATTACTGTGAGTGTGTAATTTCTTTAAAATCAATCAGAAGTCAAAAGAAGTTTAAAAACAATAAAAAAGACACAATTGAAAGTCTGATAATCCTAAATCAAATGCTTTAATTTCCTTATTGTTTTCTGGTTCAGACTCATAGCTTTCAGTACCATCCAGGGGCTGATGAATCTCAACTTGCATCCATTCTCTGAACTCCAGACCACAAATTTGGTATCTCATTCTGAATACCTAATAGGCTTCTGATATGCAACAAATGCAACACTGAGCTCTTGATACCTCTTTTATAAGGCTCCTGTCATCTTGCCCTTCTTAATTAGTGTTGACTCCATTCTTCTGGTTGCTCTAGCCCAAATATCAGGATCACTATTTCATCCAGCCCATCAACAAATGCTCATAGGTCCGTTTTCAAAAGATTATGAAAATATAAGAACTTACATTGTTCTCAAGCCACCATGGATTATCGTCGAGCCTTCCACTAGTTTTGTTCTTATTCTCAAGCTCAACAGAGTAACAAGAGCAATGGCATAAAGTATAACTCAGATCTTATCAATTATGCTTGACACCCAGAAATGTCTCAGCATCTCATTGACAGTAAAAGTACACCTTTTGACTATAATTCACAAAACGCAACATAAGTCTGGCTTGCTAGTTATCCTCTGACTTCTCATCTCCCACAGTTGTTGGTCTCATTTACTCCACACAAGACGTATTGGATTTCTTGGTATTCAAGTAACAGGCTAGGTTTGGTCTTTCAGGACCTTGCTGTTGCCGACTTGCCCCACTGCCTTAAATTCTACCCCCAGTGTGATGGTCATTAATATATATCAACGGTAATATATATATCATATAGCCCCCCCCAGCTAATCAAACGCTAATCTAGGAGATGTTATGACTATATTTTGCAAATATGATTGAAATCCAAAGTTGGCTGATTTTTAGTGAGAGAGATAGTCTAGATAATCTGAGTGAAACTGAGTCAGTAAATTGAAAGAGCCCTAAGAAGACATTCTCCTTGTGGATAACAGCTGTAGCTCATGAATAAAAGTTACACTGTCCTTTTTCATTGCCTTCCCTATTGACTTCAGCTTTTCCTAGCTAGCACCCCCACCCCGTCACAGAAACCAGCCCCTTGCAGTAAATATCTTAATACATATCTCCTAATGGTTCCTTCTCTCTCTCTGGTTAAACACTGATTCACTAGTTAACTACACGGGTATCATTCCTTCACATTTTTTTCTCATACCACACCTTTTATTAAAGTCCTGGCCACTATTTGATATACTTAAGCTTCCCCTTTCCTACTTTATTATTATTAAGTTTTATCACGTACCATTAGCCACCATAATAGATGTTTAACTGACTTGTGTCTGATTTCTCCACTGGAATGTACATACAATGAAGCAAAGATTCACATGTCTTATTTGTTTCTATTGAATTTTCATTACCCACAATGGAATATAAGCGTTGTTCAATAAATATTTTTTGAATGAATAAATTATGGAAATAAACTTATACCTGAAATTATTCCTGTTTTCTTATGCAGATTTATTACATTTGCTTTTAGTCAATAAGCACTATTATTTTTAATTCTTTGTGTGATGTATGATTGGTGATACTGTCATTGGTTTTGTAATCCTGTGTGAGAGCCCATCAAGGGCCATCGAAGTAGGTGACAGAGGTCAGGGTTATAGCCTAATCTTCTTGAATCTGTCAGACCCTTCACCACTCAGTCTCCTAATGACCGCCTGTCTATTGCGAATAAATAAAACAGTTGTTGTAATGAGTACATAACAATAGATGGGACATTGTATACACTGTAAGACAGTATTAAAAAGTACTAATAATTTGAAGATGTTTATTAATATTTCATTAGTAATTAACTTGATAGTATATATCATAACATGGCAATTTTCAATTCAATAAATATGCTGTCTTTAAACTAATGATATTAATATGTCTGGTATGAATAAAATACACTCAATAAGTAATTAAAGTAGTCAAGTTTCATAATTTAAAGTAGTTTCAATACAATCTATGAGATTATTATTAGAAATGCCTCCTATTTTAGAAATCATGAAAACTGTACATTAATTGTGGTTTTTGTTAGAACAAAAATTTTTTTTAATATGAATCATAAGCAAGGAGCTTTATTTACAGGTGCTACATTGAAATAATAGAGATAATGGCAAGTATACTGTCTTCCTCTGGCAAGAATACATCTGTTTTTCTTGTTATCTGTTGTTATCTGATGAGACTTCTTTTTTTTTTTTACTTTTTCAAAGTATACTTTATAAGTTATTGCAATCTATCTTCAAACAATATTAGAATTCTTCACATATAGTGTAACAGTCTTACAAAGCTGTGCTTATATTTCTCCCTTTTTAAAAGATTTTATTTATTTATCAGAGAGAGAGCGGGGGAGAGAGCGAGCACAGGCAGACAGAATGGCAGGCAGAGGCAGAGGGAGAAGCAGGCTCCCCGCCCAGCAAGGAGCCTGATATGGGACTCGATCCCAGGACGCTGGGACCATGACCCGAGCTGAAGGCAGCCGCCCAACCAACTGAGCCACCCAGGCGTCCCTCTGATGAGACTTCTGAAGCCATTGTTAATTCAACTTTAATTTACCATCTGATATTATTTCTACCATTTCTCTAGGAATCAATTTCTCTCTGCCCACCCTTTCCTCTCTTTTCTTTATCTGTCTTTCTTTTCTTGCTGTCTCTCACACACACCCCCACACACACACCCCCCACACACATAATTCCAAGTCACAATTTTGTGCCTATGATCATAGCACTTGCTAAGAGCCAAAGGGAAAAAAAACCCTCAAGCTTAGATTCTGCTTAATGGCAGAACTTATAAATACATCTCTCATCTCAGGAATGGTTAAGTGTTATTTTGCAAGCACAAGTACTTTCTATGATTACAATAACTCTAGCCTGGAAACATAAAAATCAGAAGTGCTTTAGACTTTCTAATTCCAGACAGTAATATTGGGAAATATGTTTATGAAATGAGATATTCTAAGTCATGGAGAAACTTTTATATGTAATTTTAATTCGGTTGCATTTTGAAGTAAACATAAAATTGTATTTCCTAAATATACATAGAAAACAATGTGAAATTATTCAAGCTGACCTTTAATTCAAAACACTCCCCAGATTATTATCAATAAAATAAATCCTATGTAGCAACAATAAAAAATATACAATGGCAAAAATATACACTTTCTGGCCCAACTCTAATTTAATTGGACTGTTTATTTTGTTTTGTTTGTTTCTTTGTTTTGAGTTTTTTGGTGTTTTTGTTTGTTTGATTGTTTGTTTTTTCAGAAATACTTTCTGGAACACTGTTATTAAAATTCTAGAAAACAACACAATTTTGTTGTGTAACACTCAGTTTCTTTTTTTTTTTTTTTTAAAGATTTTATTTATTTATCAGAGAGAGAGAGGGGGGAGAGAGCGAGCACAGGCAGACAAAATGGCAGGCAGAGGCAGAGGGAGAAGCAGGTTCCCTGCTGAGCAAGGAGCCCGATGTGGGACTCGATCCCAGGACACTGGGATCATGACCTGAGCCGAAGGCAGCTGCTTAACCAACTGAGCCACCCAGGCGTCCCTAACACTCAGTTTCTTATGTTCTGAGTTAATTTAAACTAACTCGTTGAGAGGGGAACCTTTTATCTCTCTTTCAAGACCTAGAAAAATCCTATTCTTAGCACATGCCCTCCCCTCAATAAATCCACATCAGTGGTAAAGAGGGTAGAATCTGAATAGTCAGAGCTTAAGACATCATCAGATTGCATTTACAACTGAGTGACGTCACTGGTTTAAAATGAAAATAAAAATATGGTAACATGTTAAAGGGCCCTCTCAAGGGCCTGTTGTTCTCAATGTGGGCAGCCCACAAAATGCAAAGCTACACATAGATTACCTGGGGCAGCACTGAGGATAAACTAAAAAGGCCATTCTTAGTATCAAAATCTAAATCTGACAAGAATATAGGAGCAGGCATAATAAATTTGAAAACTTATTTTTCTGTTATTTAATATTTCTGCACTATTGGTAGATATGATGATTAAGACATGAACTAAGTATTCTTAGTCTCATGAAACTAAAACCATTTAGTAACATCCAAACTTTGAACTTAACTCATTCATAATATTTTTTAATCTTACTATGTTTTTTGACCTTATTATATTGTACATAGTTTATTTTTTTAACCTTAATATATTGGCTGGCTGCTTTGTCAATTTCAAAGAGTGCACTGTAGTATACATATGTATTATATACTTATATTTTTAGTATGGATTTAAATGTTTTAAATTATGGTACAGTTCATATCAAAATATCTTTTTTACATTTTAATATATATATGTATATATATATATATATACATATACACATACTTTCACATGTATATATGTTTCTTTTTAAGCATAATTTTATCTCTTTAAACATATGTTATGGCAAAAGAGGCCAAAGTTCCTCAGAATTATCAGTTCCTTCAAAGGCCAGGCTATAAAGATAATGATGATATAAAAATCAGAGGTGTCATAGAAAGTTTAGTGTGCTCAAATTTACTACTGGGGATTCTAAAGTAGAAATTTAACTCCTCTTTCTGAGTTATGAGCAGAGAGCTAAAAATATGCCTGCTAGATAAAGAACAAATGTTGTTTCAAGCTGACAGTAAAGGCTTTTCATGATACTGTCGCCTACTGGTTAAAAACTCTGAGCTGCTGCTTCCAGGGAATACGAAAGAGTGTTACCTAGTGTATAACAGAAAGTCCATTCTCATTTATGCTTCCAGAAAGAAATTTGTTCTTACATTTATAAGGATTTTAAAATGACACTTCCATCCCTAGAGTGAGCTGGCTGTGGTGATAACACCGAGGCCTTGCTCTGAGGTGAGATAAAGAGAAAGAGAACTATCACGTCAAGTGGCACTTATATCAAAAACTATAAAAAAAAAAAAAAAAAAAAAAAAAAAAAAAAAAAAAAAAAAAAAAACTATAGCAAACAGGAAGTACTCTCTGAGAAACACAATGAGAGGAAAAACACAAATTGAAACAAACATAAATTAAACACTGCTCCAAAGGTGTTTCACTGAAGGGAATATTTATTTTTAAAGGGGTAGTTTTCAGAAGTATAAGCAAGATTAACCAACAAAGATGCCAATGCACCCCTGGGTGAGAAACAATGGAAAGCAGTCCCCTTAAGCCTGAAGGAAACAGTGGGGGATCCATGGTGGACATTACCAGAACACCCAGTGAAGACTAGGGGTCCCACAAGGAAGTACCTCAGAGGAGCCAGACTAACAGTTAAACAAGGAAGAGTGGGCAAATATGTAGCCATACTGATGTCTCCTTCCATTTTTTAATTTCCAACCAGCGACTCCCAATAGTCAAAGCAAAATGAAAACCAGGAACCTAGAGATTCTGAATAATACAGTCCCTGGAGATTTGCCTCCTGGAACAGAGAAAACAATAATGGATCTGAAGGGGCAACCCCTTGCTGGATGGTGGGTAGGGAACTGGGAGTTATGAGAAGTCTCTCTTGGGTTTAAAGGACATATATATTGCCTTCATATGGAAGCATAATTTTGAACTTAAACTTTCTCAGTAGGAAACCAATTATTTACTTTGTTTTCATTTCATCTTCTTTAGGACAAAAGCAGCTGCAAATTATTGTTATACCAATCCCTCGGGCCCATGTTTCTTCCTTTGGTTTTTCTTTCTAATAATTTTATCAGTTGAAGAATTGTTAAATGGCTCTTTCTCTCTGTTTTTCCAACTTGACTGAATTTAGTTTAAGTTTGTAAAACCAGATTTTCCTCAAAGTATCTTTTATTTCTAAAATTGTGCTGCTTAAACAGTTTTCAGAAAAGACATGCATGTTGTTTGAGATAAACTTCAGGTGAGTAGTTTAAAAGAAGGAGGAAACAGAACCCTGACTCTGAAAACACAGAATTGAGTCTAGAATCAGCAGCCATTATAATAAGAGACGGGATGAATGAATCCTATGATATCCAAGCTAATCTGAAGTCTTCTTCCTGGATGGGTCTTTCCCCAGCCTATGCCTTTACTGCATGTATCAGCTTTGAGTCAGTGCTCTCTCCAGGAAGACACAGCCTCTATTGCTCTGTTCCATTTAAGACCCAATCATTGTCATGAACTGAATTCCCTTCTTCACTCCTTTAGAGTTAATTAATCTTATTTGTTGGTTAAAAATAGTAAAAATAGTGATACCTAGCTTATCTTACTCTCCTACTCTCTTCTGCCTGACATTGATCAGATTATGTTTGCAGAACACAATTTTCTCCTCGTCAGCATGTATTGATAGCATTTGCATGTGATTCCCTAGAAGGAGAGCTGGCTAGACTGTGGAATATCTGGTCACATATCTTGTGGAGTTATGAAGATCCAAAGAGAGTCATATACACCTTCAAATGACCAGAATGCACTTCTTTCTGGCCTAATGCCTTCCTATCTCTGCGGACTTCCATGGTTAGTCTCTAAGACTCATATCAAGAATAGAAACAAAAGACTGGCATGATGACAAATATTTCCCTGCTCCTACTAAGGAGGGTGATTCCTTTCTTTATAATGGTTAAATTTTCTGTATTTAATTTCATATCATCATATTAACTTTTAATAGTTTCAAGGATTATTAGCTGCTCTGCCTTCTATTTCAGGAAATAAAGATCAGTAAGTGTTGCCTTCACTTACAGTGAAAATAAACCAGACTCCCTTCACACATGTTACTTTTTATCAAACCAATCAGTAGTTGAGAACACTGAACAAGGAACATGCTCATCGCTGGAGAAATCACCAGACACCACTGAAATAGTAAACTAATGGGTGATGGCCAAGTGCTAGTTGGAAGAATAATGGTAATAATTGGGAGGAAGGGCAGAACTGGGGGAGTCTCTAGGTTCTTGCATGCTCTTTTTCTTTAATCCATGTTTGAGTACTGAATAAAAGTTTGGGGGCGCCTTGGTGGCTCAGTGGGTTAAAGCCTCTACCTTCGGCTCAGGTCATGATCCCAGGATCCTGGGATCTAGCCCAGCATCAGGCTCTCTGCTCAGCAGAGATCCTGCTTCCTCCTCTCTCTCTGCCTGCCTCTCTGCTTACTTGTGATCTCTGTCTGTCAAATAAATAAATAAAATCTTTAAAAAAAAAAGTTTGGAAAGAGGTGTATGAAGTACCTGTCATAGGCAGAACTGGAGGAGAGAAGCAGAAACCATGTGTAGGTTCAAGACAATCTCTTTCCTTGGGAGAAAGTCACTACTGAGGAGACTATCACTAGAGGTGGCGGAGGGGCAGTGGAACTGAAAAGTCTATACCCTCAAAACCCAGAGATGGAGTGCATCCTTAACACTGACGATTAATCAACAAAAGCATAAAAACAACACCCTTCCAATATTAACCTTTCAGACTAAGTTAGTCAAAATTATGTAACAAGTTAAAGCAAAATTTCTGGTGGAGGGAGGAGAACACAAGGGAATGAAGAAGGCTTCTCTAAGGTACAGTACAATGGGGAGACCTAAAATTCAGAATCAAGCAGTGACTTGGGTAAATGAAAGATCTACTCTAAACAGAAGGTAACCCTTTAGGAATTCAGAGGTTGTGTTACAGTGAAACAACCATTAATCCCAAAACAAGTTCAATTTCTGGGTAGACAAACTGAAACCTTCCCAATGAGGTCATAGCGGAAAGAAAGGGATGCTTATTCCTTTGCATATACACTATCTACTTCAGCATATGACTGACAACAAGGCAAAGATGTCCATTCTGATTACACCTTTTTAGCCTCATACTCTTATCCACTGCAAAAAGACCAAAAAAGGCGGGGGGGGGGCATATATATAATGGAAAAGAAAACATAAATGCATCTCTGTTCATAGATGGCATCATCGTTTATGTAGGAAATTCTAAAGAATCTATAAAATATTTCCTAGAAGTAATAAATGAGCTTAAGAGAATTGAACTGTGTAGTCAATGTACAAAATCAATTGCACTTCCATGTATTAGCAATGAATAATTGGCATTCAAAATTTTTAAAAAACACCATTTACAGTGGCACCCAAAAATGATGTATTTCATTACAAATCCAGGTTTATTTTCTCTTTTTTTCCTATCTCTGAAGAACATAAAGTCTTCTTTTTGATAAACTGTATTTCTATAGTTTGCCTGTAGAATCTTGTATAATTCTATATAAATGGTCCCATAAACACATTTAGTCATTAGTATTAAAAATACAAACTTATATAACACTATGTTTTAAGGGAGCGATAGTTGATTTTATGACATCGTCTTATATGGTGACAAGTGTAAGCCACTGATAAATAGAGAAGGTAATTTAAAAAGAACTCAATAGGCTGCAAGTCAGTTTTTTCTCACTCTCTTTGCAAAAAATAAGTTCATATTTATTTTGCCAGACTTGTTTCATTCCCATGGGAAAAGTAAAAACAACATGAGAATCTTTAGATGATGTTTGCAAAACATTACCATTTAAGATCTGCTGTAAAAAAGAAAGCATTTGATTTGGCAGAGTTCAGTTCTTGTGAGCAACTGCTCAATTTGACCAAGATCAGCTGTCAGCCTTTTCTTGTCTTTCTCTTTTCACCTATTCTTCTCAATGTTGTCAGGTAAAACACTGCTTTTCTCTGGCATTCAGGTTAGACTCCCATCAAGAAGGCTGGAAGCCTTTTCTGTGAAAACTCTGGTATCTTTAGCTAGAATAAGGAAATAAAGGCAAAATGTTAGCAATAGACCAAAAATGTGAATGGCATTTCCTGTATCTGGGAAAATATAAGATAGAAAAGATAAATCTAAAAGAGAAAACTTACCCAGTTAACTCCTGTACTTATAAATAAGCATATCGTGGTGACATTAAGCAATCAGGAATTCAGGGTGAGGGGGTAAAATGTATCAATTTCTCAAAAGGGAATGGGATGATAAAATAAGTGCATTTAGCACAAAATGCTGCTGTGTGGACTTGACTCAAGAATTCTTGAGTTCACAGGAAATAGATCCAGATAATAGACATTTACTTCAATAATGACACAAAAGGAACAGATATGGCAGAAAGAGTCATAGAGGCAATATTGTATAAAAATAAATATAATAAGAAACAAAAGAAAGTAGGGACGTGAATGGAGAAAAGTTGAAAAAAGAAAGGGAAGAATTCAAAATAAAGGGACGGGAAGTATTTCAAACTGGACACAATAGTAATCAAATAATTTCATTAAATAATGCGTTAACGAAACCATGGCATGTCTGTGGAAAAATGTTCCGTTTTAATGTCACACTATACTTTCCTCAGGAAAGGATTATCATAATTTATAATTATCATGAGCAAATGTATAAATAAAAATATAAGAATGTTTAAGAAGAAGAGAATACATGAATAAAAAATTGAACCCTAATACTGCATCCTTAGTACCAAAGTAAAAAAAAAAAAAATCCATGACTAAATAGATGGGAATGAGCACTAACAAAAAGAATCTCTGGGTAGTCAGTACTAAACAAAATTAGAAACAATAGCAGAAAGCAGTGTATTTGTTCCCCTTCTCTTTTTCCTCAAAATAGAACAGGACCCATCTGTTTAATTTGGGGTGAGGGCAATGGTTGGTTAATGCTACTCTTCAGTGGCGTTGCTCCTTTTTTAGCCCCTCCCAACGTACAATGGGTGGGTGGACATTTTGTGACATCTGAAGATTATATAATTTAGGGGATCCTTTTTAAGAAAAAAGAACACAAATCTAGAGGCACTTCTGTGAGCACCTGGTTGGCAAATTCAGTTGAGCATCCCACTCTTGGTTTTGGCTCAGGTCATGATCTCATGGTCCTTGGTTGGAGTCTGCGTCCGCTTCGCCCTGGGCAGGGAATCTGCCTGTCCCTCTCCAGACCTTCTGCTCCTGCTTCTCCCCAGCCCCTCACACGTGCATGTGTGCCCGTGCTCTCTCTCTTCAAATAAATGAATACAATAAAAAAAAACACACAAATCTAGGAATAAGATATTAGATACAATAGTACTTTATAGACTCAGAAAAAGTATAGTTACTGAAAAATTGTAAAAGTTAATAGACCCACCATTATTTTTCTTAGTTCAGAATTTTTTTTTCAAGATAAGCAGACTTTATTGATAACAGAAAATTTAACATTATTGTCACATATGGAAGAAAAAAAAAGTCTGCAGAAAGGTATAAAATGTGTTTTTTGTAGAAGCCGTTTTAGACATTCTGTTTCTGTAGCACTGCTTTAGCTTGTCCCCTCAAACTAAAAAAAAAAAAAAAAAAAAAAAAAAAAATTCTCTTAAATTGTGTTTCATATTATTTCTGTGTTAATCCAGGTACTCTAAGAAGAGAGGCCAAGATGGGAGCAAATTTCCCTTTATGAAAATGCCTGTGAGAAGAAACAGGGAGGCAGACAGTAGCAGACAATGATGCAAATCTGATGGTGAGTGAGATTAAACTTCATTAGGTTCATAGATAATCTAGCTCTTGAGCATGTGAAGTGTCTAACTAAAGTATCGTTAAGTTTAATTTTGAGAGGGAGTAAAATATAAAAAAGTAAAGTACCCAGAAAAGTGCAAAGAATTTGCAAGTCCATTTCCCTGGGAAAGTGACTTGTCATGCTTTACTCTCTAGCTCCTAATTAAATTAAAGGAACAGAAAATGATCTAATAGTGAGAGAAGGACTGGAAATACAAAAGTAAAACAGCTGATGAGTTTACTGGAGGTAAGTAAACTCACAAAAGTTTGTCGTTATGTGTGTGGAAGGAACGAGGGGATGGATGTGTTTATGAACAGTGGAATCCATAGTTGTTTTTTCTTTTTATTAAAGATTTATTTATTTATTTATTTATTATGAGAGAAAGATTGAGAGAAAATGTGCACATGTGTGAGGGGAGGGACGGAGAGAGGTGAGAGGGATAAGTAGACTCTTTGCTGACCTGGTTCTTGATCACAGAAACCCGAGTTCATGACCAACTGAACCTCCCAGGTATTTTAAAGCCCCTACAGTGTGCAACCAGAACATCACATTTTTTAATTGTACACATTTAATTTCTACTTTGAAAAATCAATATTTTAATTCTTTGGTACTTTACCAAAACTTTTAGTATCTTTATTATGTACCATATTTTGAGCTCATCTGCTACTACGTTCTATGTTTATTGAAAACGGAAGAAATAGAAATGTTATGGTAAGACCACAATGACGGAATGACTAGAAAGTAAATATTAAAGCAAAAGAGATGTATTTTTAATGGATAGAGTTATTTTATAATTATATAAATATTTAAAAATAATCATTAAAAAAGCAAAAGTTATGAAATAATGGGAAACATATTTGTGAAATAAATTGAACAAAATTTGATAAATTAGTAGGATTTTGTTGAAATGGAATTTAGCAATAAAGTAAACCAAACTTACAATTTATACAGCAATGTCTATGATTAGTTCTCTTTCAAATTGACAAATACTCTTGTAGAGCTCAGAACAACTTAAGAATTATCAGTTGCTGTAGTAGTTTGCTTTAAAAGAATGTGGAACAAACTCTCTATATTAACATTTAAGGTGATATAAAATCAACTTCCTCTGAAAGTTAAGTAAGTCTCTCTTAGTGACCTTTGTCCCTGCAAAGGTCACCTCTAACCCCAGGAATGTATGTGATAAAGGAGCAAAGGTCAGCGAATTGTGACCACAAAAGCAGGAGCCTCACTCTGTACAGCATTTTCATGGGTCAAGTTGAAAATTCAGAAACTATATGTAAATGTTGAAGGAAACATCTAAAAAGAGACATACTTTAGGAAGATGTAAAACAGGGGTGTCTCGATGGCACACTGAGGTTAGCCTCCAACTCTTGGTTTTGACTCAGGTTCTGATCTTAGGGTTCTGAGCTCAAGCCCTGTATCTGCCCTCAGCATAATGACTACTTCAGCTTCTCTCTCCCTCTCCCTCTGTTCCTTCCACTACTGCTCTCTTTCTCTAAAATAAATAAATTAATTTTAAAAAATAAAGATGTAAAACATATACAAAGCAACATAAGTCTTTCCATGTGTATTCACCATCACTAGAAAAACTGCCTGACATATCTGCATTGTGGCTGCTTGTGATTGTCCATCCTAATAGTTGTGTTGTTGTTATTTATAAGTAATAATAATAATAATAATAATAATAATTTATAAATAATAACAATTCATGTTGAGATAGCTTCCATTCTGAAAATATCATAAAACACACCGGCTAAAGCAAATTAAATGTAGTGACCTGTGTGGACCTTTGTTTATGTAACCTAAAGCTTCTATTTCCATGAAGTGGTCTAATTCCACAAAAGCTAAAAAAGATCAAAGACCAAGAAAGCTGAATGAAACTAAAAGATTCATGCTGTGTTTCTATTTCTTCTTTATTTTATTGCTAGGGTAATATTTAAAGCAATCTTTAGTGTACTCAAAAGCATAGTGAAAGACAATTTGCCTAGGGGACAAAGAATAAAGAAAAGAGAGTGATATATGACTTCATCAAGCTCAGCAAATGCCATTTTGATGGATTAACAGAATCACTGAATACATTAAGTAATCAAAACACTAAAGTATTAAAACACAGGATTGCCAACATGTGTAGATATTTGATAATTACGAAACACTAACCAAGCATTTCAAGTTCTGCTCTGGTTAAATTTAATTTATTTGGATATGCAATTATTTCAGGCTCTTCCAGAGTAACTAAATGTCTTGGTCGAATTATAATGTGAATAGTTAAGAAAATTTACAGTGGATTTTATAGTATAAAAGTTATAGCAGGGTGCCTGGGTGGCTCAGTCAGTTAAATAGCTGCCTTCAGCTCAGGTCATGATCCCAGGGTCCTAGGATCCAATCCCGTATGGGGCTCCCTGCTCCACAGGAGTCTGCTTCTCCCTGCCTACTTGTGCTCTATCTCGCTCTGTCAAATAAATAAAACTTTTAAAATTAAATAAACAAAAGTTATGTCAATAGGTAAATTGATAGACTGAGTGATAACTATATACAGATACAGAGATAGATGTAGGAATAGATGCATATACATAGATACAGGTATATACATACACGCATGAGTGCACACATACATAGAAATTGTAATTCGTTTCTAGATTAACTTAAATAATGTCAGTCTATTTCCATTTTATCTCTTCCTCTCATATATTTCAACTACATAAAGCATTTATTCATGCCAGGTACTTATAAATGGAAACAAACTTCATCCCCCCCCCCCTCCCCCGAAATAGAATGTCTTCAAACTCTGGGCTGGCTTCATCAGCATGAACATCACTGGTTAGAAGTAAATAAATGACTCCTCCTGGACTCAGAATTTACTATTTATTTCTTTTTTCTTTTCTCTGTCTCTTTTTTGCAGTAGGATTTAAAGTTGAGTCTCAAAACATCAGCTAAGAAACATGGTGCCTCCCTGTACATTGCATTCCTCCAGTGTTCTTAAGAGTGTCTCTCGCAGCTCCTTCCATTATACAAACACACACACTAATGCACACACACATGCACACACACACACTGTCTCCATCTCCTCCAGCATTAGTCCCCTAAGTTATTTTATGAGATGCAGGGGATTGCTCCTTTTTCATCAGCTGAACTATCTTATCTTACCGGGAAAGAAAATAGGCAATACCAGAAAATACAATATTTAAAATATAGGAAGATCATTCTCTCTAGTACAGACTCATAATATTTTCTTTGTAATTTTAGAACACTATATAGTTATTTTCAATAGCGAACACTTTTCAATGTAGGTGGGGAAAAGATGAAACAGTATTCTGTAAATAAAATTTCCAGATCAATGACTAAAATGCATGTCATTTGTTTATTTTTTCATTCTTCCCTTTCATGAGCTGAGACCAGAATATATAACCACAAGACTCCTTTAATACACATCTTCTACAATAGAGAATTAGTCAATACGATCACTCTGGAAAAGAAGAGCTTAGAAGAGTCATGTCTTGAGCTAAACCTAGAATGTCCTGCTTACACTGAAAAAAATGTCCACAAAATAAAATAAATTGCTCTGAACGATTTCAAGTCAAACATACAAATGTTTCAATAAATGTAAGTCTATTTAGAAAGTCTTTTTAGTAGAAAAAATTCTGAAATGCATATTTTGTTTTCACTTAAGTATCAAAGAAAGAAGGAAAGAGAAAAGAAGAAAAAGAAGAAAGAAAGAAAGAAAGAAAGCTTTTTGCTATCAATATCTAAAGCAAAACATTCCTTATGCTCAATTCTTAAGCTGTTCTATTTACTATCTTCACAATATCCACTAAAATAATTAAGGGGCAGCTATAGTGTTAGATGGCTACAGTGACATATTATTGGTATTATTATTGAGTTATTATTGAATAATATTATTACTGAATTCTACGGGAAGTGAAAGATATATACACAAACCTAGATGTGTGAATGAAATCTAGTTGTGCATGGCCTTTGGAAGAGTTAGTGCGATATAGCAAGTATTCAATAAATGTTAGTTATGAGTGATGTTATTGCTATTTCAGGTCTGAAATCTTGATTTTTCTCATAGTCTATTTTGAAAGAAAATTACCTCATGGAATAAATCATTCCATGTATCTAAACCTATTATGATTTATTCATTTAAGCCCAAATACATCAGTTGCATGTCATTTGTTTATTTTTTCATTCTTCCCTTTGCTGTTCGCTTCTTTTTTTTTCAAATTGCTACTGAGTCCTTACTCTGTGAAAGGCACTTTTTCTTGGGTTATGAGGATACAGAAATAAATATAAGTTTTCAGCTTTATATCAAGTAATTTAGAAATAGAATGTGGAAATAACAGGAAGAGCAGCACAATTATATAGTTTTAGAATATGAGACGATTTATTAGCAAGCCTTATTTGATCACATTTTCCTCATAATAATGAATAACATTCCTTTTCATAATAGGAAATGCAACTTCTTCAAATTTCTCAACCTTCTCTTTTGCAAGCATGCATCCCTGTAACTGAAACAGATATGAAAAAAAGAAAAAAGATTTCTCACTAGGTAGCATTCTATATTAGGTACTCTACATGACTATGTTAATTGTTTCCATTTGTATAAATAATCATCAGGGCTCTGTTTCTCTTTCTGCTCCTGCCTTGTCAAACTAATTTCAAATCCAGCATCCTTTCAAATTAACTCGCACAAAGTCAGATCGCTTGGCAAGAGGTGGAAACAAAATAGAAGTAAGACTATAGTTGGAAACAATCATTCATTGAATGATGAACTTTCTATTACTGGACAGCTTCTAATAATAGCTTGCTCTCAATTACCTGGTTATTCTCCTCACTTAAACCCACATCATGTATTAGAGCAGTCTCTTAATTATGAAATACATGTATGACAGTAGTCTTTGTTTAATAACTCATAATTGATCTTCATGTATTAATCATTTCATATACAATTATGCCACAGGATCAATAGAATTTAATGAACTCTATCCAGTCAGTGAAATAGCTATAAATTATTCATGTCTGAAAGTGAACTGTATTAAGTTAATCAAGTCATTAGGATCATTTTCTAAAGTAAATTATGAGACACAGACAACATATCTTTTTAAAAAACGAGTGATCTCTACAAGAAGATCTGGCACTAATATGTATTAAGGGTTTTAGATCAAATGGGACATTTTCAAATATGTTTTTAAAATGTTTTAGTTTAAATCTATAATGCAAAAACATAATGTTGTTGCTGTTATTATTATTATTATTATTGTTATTATTATTTCTTTAGAGAGAGAGAGAGACAGCATGCCAGAATTCAGTGGTATGGGAGTAGTGGGGGAGGGAGAGGGAGAGAGAGAATACTAAGCAGGGTCCACACCCAGCTCAGACCTCTAGGCTGGGCTGATCTCACCACCCTGAGATCATGACCTGTTCTGAAATCAAGAGTTGAACATGTAACTGACTGAGCCACCCATGCACCCCACAAATACCTAATAATAATTATTTTTATTAAATATTTTATTCAATACATTGAGTATTTCTATTCTAATTTCACAATTCTTTCAGAGTGAGCTTATAGAAGACAATTTTTTCACTTTATATCCTATATGCCTATTAAAAAAAAAAAACATTGAGAAAATGATAGTTTGCTGAAATGACTGTTAATTAAAAATGAAATTAATTTACATAAGAATGTATTGTATTCCCCAATATTATATTTTCAATTTTTTCATCACTATCTGCTAAATCTGTCTTTAGATCTAATATTATTAGTTACATTTAACTAATTATCTTTCAAATAAGTACTATATAATTTTTCTAATTAACTTGTCATTAAGTGTTTTTTAAATTTTTTTAAAGATTTTATTTATTTATTTGACAGACAGAGATCACAAGTAGGCAGAGAGGCAGGCAGAGAGAGAGAGAGAGAGGAGGAAGCAGGCTTCCCACCGAGCAGAGAGCCCGATGCGGGGCTTGATCCCAGGACCCTGAGACCATGACCTGAGCCAAAGGCAGAGGCTATAACCCACTGAGCCACCCAGGCGCCCCTAAGTGTTTTTTAATTTTTGAGACGACATTTTTTTAAATAAATATTTTTAATAGCTTTCTATTTACAGAAAAGTTGTAAGAGTTTCTATATATTCCCTTATCATCAACATTTTACATTAGAGCTGTTCCTAATATGTCACAATGAATCAATTTTTATAAATTATTATTAACAAAAGCACATTGTTTTACTCAGATTTCCTTAGGTTTTACCTAATGTTATTTTCTTGTTTTAGTATCCCATACAGTGTACCATCTCTCACGTCTCCTAAAGCCCCCGTTGGTGTGACAATTCGCCTATTGAAATTTAAATTTCAATAAATTTGTCGTTTATTTCTTAAATTTTATATATTTTCAAATATTTCTGTTTGATGTGTGCTTCATTAAGAGATGGCTTATAGACTCCAACTCAGACCCAAAATCCAAAGACTTCAAAAGTTTAACACGTTATTAAATATGAAAATTAGCTAATGACTGGAATATAGTTTTAGTAGTGTGAAAACTGCTAATTTTACATCATATTACCATTTAATCAATTAAAGTTTAGATTATGAAGATTAATTATATTACACTCTGTTCATATAAATATGAGAATTTCATGAATGGTTCTATGAAATATTTAGAACATTGGAATATGAATATCATCTAATCATTCAGTAACATTTTTTGTGTTTGATTACCTATATTCAGGAAAACATGGAATTTCAAAACAGTTCAATCATTTCATGTTAATATTTTTTGGAATAGTAGTGATTTTAGGTAAAGTCATTTTCAAACATTTGATTCCATTATTTGTAGGAAAATGGTGTTTTGGAAAATGATTTTGCAAGTTATTTCTGAAGAAAATCCCAAATGATATTACTAAATCAGACTTTATTCTTTCCTGTAACAAAAAAGATATTTTCCAAGCTCTGAAGTATTGTATATTATTGTTTTTTAGTGAATTTCTCTGTACAATTAATCTATACTTCATTATAAAAGAAGGTTGAAGATATTTTTAGATTCCATTTATATCTCCTAAAAATATAACCACTCCATCATTGTTAGAAAAACTAAAATTTGTGATTGCAGATACCTATGAATAATTTAATATGGATTTAATCAAGATCATAATTACAATTTTAGAAGTAATTTGTGAAAATATATGAAAAAATTGTGCTATTTTACCTCATTCCTGATTTTATATTTCTATATAAAATTAATCTATTACTACTCCCTGAGAAAAACCATTCATGAGATTAGATCAAGCTGGGTATTTAGACTGCCTGAAAGAGGGCATATGGTCCCACAAAAGAAAAAGAAATGTGTATACTTTTGAATAATAAAAATTATTGTAAAAACAACCAAAGTATTTTGGAGATTAAAAAATAACTGCTTTTTATTTTTGTTTTTTGCTTCTTTTCATGTCAGTCTCTTTCCAAGTCATTCCCCAGTAGAAATTAGTTTCATTTCTCAAAATTTCTTTTGGACATATTTTAATTTTTGCTCCTGAGCTCCATATTTTATATAGTTAACTATCTTCTTCAGATACAATTTATTTTAATCTCATTTTTCAAACTAAATATATTTTATTTCCAACATTTTCCCATATGATTTTAATATCCATTTTTATTTCTGACTACTCTCTCCTTAAATAATCTTTATATACTCTCAAATATGTTTGTAGAAGTAAACTCTGATTACATATGTACATAAATGAAATAATCTATCTCCTCATGAGTTTAAAATCAGGTTGATTGCCATTTAAAATAAAGTTCATTTGGGGGGGGGCTACCTGGGTGGTGCAGTTGATTAAATGTCCAACTCTTGGTTTTGGCTCTGGTTGTGATCTCAGGGCTGTGAGGTTAAGCCCCAAGTTTGCTCCTCGTTCAGCACAGGGTTCACCTGGGATTATCTCTTCCTTGCCCTCTGTCCATGCTCTCTCTCTCAAATAAATAAATAAATCTTTTAAAAAATGTTCATTTTTGAGTGCCTGGGTGTCAGTCTGTTTTGTGGCTGCCTTCAGCTGCAGTTAAATAAGCTCCTGGAATGGAGCCTTGCATCAGGGTCCCTGCTCAGTGGAGAGCCTGTTTCTCCTGCTCCCTCTGCCTGCTGCTCTGCCTACTTGTCCTCTCTCTCTCTCTCTCTCTGTCAAATAAATAAATAAATAAATAGATAAAATCTTTTAAAAAAGTGTTCATTTTTATTATTAATTTGTTGGTTGGCATAATGTATGAAAACATTAAATATTAGAACTGTATACATGTCTTCTTTAACAGATCATCTATTTTAGTAGAGTATTCTCAGGACTATCAAAGAATCTCAGAACATGACATTTTGGTACATACAGTTCTGTATTGACGTGCTTTCAGCATCACATGGCCATTTTGGCCAATAATGCCAGATATAGTTCAACACACACAGGTAACAGATCCCCACATTAAATCCAAAGCCAAGGGGCGCCTGGGTGGCTCAGTGGGTTAAAGCCTCTGCCTTCAACTCAAGTCATGATTCCAGGGCACTGGGTTCGAGCCCCGCATCGGGCTCTCTGCTCAGTGGGGAGCCTGCTTCTTCCTCTCTCTCTCTGCCTGCCTCTCTGCCTACTGTGGTCTCTCCTTCTGTCAAATAAATAAATAAATAAAATCTTTAAAAAAAAAATCCAAAGCTAAGAACAGTCTGTATCATTACTTTCATGCCTTGGCCCCTGATTGTGTTTTATCATGTTCTATGCAATTTAAGAGAAAAACAGAGTTGGTGAGCTGGTGTAGATACTGCCATGCCACCGGTATTCCAAATCTGCTTCTATCATCTTTATAAATAGAACAAATACTCTCCAGGGTTCTAGACTTTTGAGGTAAGCCTCGTACTAAATATTCATATAAACCAGGCCCCTGTGATTCCTACTGGTAGCTATCTCACCACTATGTCATTGAGCAACCTGAGTCTCTTTCCTTTAAAATTCAAACAAAATGTATAAAGCCTACATTCTAAAATACTTTGGAAGCCAGGTATTTTTCTGGCATATAATTATTAGTTTTTAAAAAGATTTTTTCAAAAAGCAAAATATTAAAGATATTTATGAAAACTATCCCAGTAGTTCAATATAGAAAAATTAAACGATGAAGAATAGAATTTTTAAAACAATTTGTTGTCAATGAAAATAGTTTATTTGTAGGTTTAGGCAGGATGAGGGGCTCAGGAGCTGGCCTTTCTAAGTTCAAATTTTGGTATAACGCATACTAGCTAGATGAATTTGAGGAAGTGGCAGAATTTGTGTCTCAGTTGTTATCACTGAAAAATTGAGTTACCAATGACATCTATGCCACAGAATTTTGGTGAACACTGAGGTAGTTAATGGAGGTAAAGAGATATAAATGGTGTTTGGGATATGGAATATACTTGATAAAAGTAATTCCATTATGTTACTGTGATGAGTCACAAATACATGTAACTACTACCAATTATTTACTTCAGGTCCATTTCTAATATGTGTCTTTCTGCTATTCTAAAATAAACCTCAAAACTGAACATCGTTTTCTTTATTTCCTTGGTTAAAGCAAGCTGTTTTCCTCAGCGTTGCCAACGTTATGTCTGTCAGTACATTTCAAACATCAGAGTCATATTTGTCTCTTCCTTTTTCCTCTACCAGCAAGGTATGTGAATTCTCTGATAAACACAACATGACACATTCAGATGATTAGGGAATGTTTATTGAATGTATCGAGAAAAAAATAAAGATATATTTTTCCTATTGTATCTTCATGCCTGATTCCTTATATTTAACATTTTTTAAAAAATAATTTTATTTATTTATTTGACAGAGAGAGAGACACACAGTGAGAGAGGGAGCCAGAAGCAGGGGGAAGCGGAGAGGGAGAAGGCGGCTTTCTGCCTAGCAGGGAGCCCCATGTGGGGCTCAATCCCCAAACCCTGGGATCATGACCTAAGCTGAAGGCAGACATTTAACGACTGAGCCACCCAGGCTCAGTAACATTAAATTTGTAACATTAAATGTAACATTAAAGTAAATTTGTGACACAAAGAGTAAGTTATCCCCATTTCAAAACAGTATGTAAAATACAAAGGCATTTTCACAGAAATTCTATTTTCGTAAAAGTTAAAAGAGTGAGGGAGAAAAACAAGAGTGGTAACTTCTCTGTCCATTACTCAGCCTGGAACTGCTTGGTTTTCCATGTAGATGAAAAAGGAGTGGTCATCATCACACAGTGTGTTTTAACAAGTACTTTATGGATTGTAATGCAGAACAAATGGACCAAGTAGAGAGAATTCCCTAATGAAGGTCTTCAGGTGACTGGCAGTCAAGCAGAGATGTGAGTTACTCACAGGAAATGAATGCCACAAGGGAAGATGTGTGAGAATAGACCAGAAATTCTTATTCACCGCTTACCCATAAATAATGGGTTTATCACTTTTTATCCGAAATACCCATCATGGAAAACTATGTATTTAGTAAATAAATGTAAGTAAACATAAGGAAAATACGGTTAACTAGACTGGAAATAGGTATCTATTATTCTGTAAAGATAGTATCTGATACTTATTAAATTATAATAAATCTCACCACGACACAATTCTATTGTCCATCTGCATAAGATCGTAAGTGGTTCCAGGAGGGGGGATCAAAAAACATTGTAGAGGTAAGAAAGAAAGATATTCTTAATTTCTAAGAATGCTTTTCTAGGAGTAATGAGTGACTGAGGAAGAGATTACAACTAGATAACTTTGTCTTTATCACAAGAAACTGAAGGCTAAACACTGAACGTTCTACACATACAAGTGGTTGGATTTATTTTTAAGGCTGATCCAGTTGTTTCATACATTTTAATAATTCACTAATCAAGTTAGCAGGTGTACAAATAGCCCTAGACTGAAAGAATTTGCAATTCCAAGATTACAAACATTTTCACTGAACTCACTGAGGAATTTAAGGAAGAATTAGGAAAAAATGATTTTTTTAAAGATTTTTATTTATTTTATTTGACAGAGAGTGATCACAAGCAGGCAGAGAGGCGGGCAGAGAGACAGGGGGCAGCAGGTTCCCTAATGAGCAGAAAGCCAGATGCAGGGCTTGATCCAAAGACCCGGATATCATGACCTGAGCAAAAGGCAGAGGCTTAGCCCACTGAACCAGCCAGGAGCCCCAGTAAAAAATGGTATTGGAATTTTAAATACATTGTAATGAAAATGTAAGGAGGAACATTTTTGTGTGTCATACAATGTCTCCTCTGTGACCTTTGGGAAAGAACTTCATGGGTGTGTGAACCTATGCTCAAATATGATAGTTGGTAGAAATTTCTGATACCAGCAAGTGCACACAAGCAGGGTAAAACTTTCAGTTGACTCTAAAATATATGATGCATAATCCAGGACATTCTGGGAAATATCGTCATTCTACTCTAAGGAAGAAAAATTATATCAAATGGTTCCAAATAGACAAGAAAGAGATGAGCTTGAAATGTAGTTTGGTGGCAACAACGAAATGTTCTTTCAAGATACTTATCAAGTATCATATTAGCCTTTAAAAGGATTTGTTACTTTAAATGAAATAGCCACACAGGGAAATAGACTCAGCACAGTCCTGACTATTTTTTTTTTTATCTCTATTTCCAAAAGGGATTGCTTCCATTAAAGGAAATAAGGATGCAAATAAATACATCTTTTCCCAGATGCTTCAAATTTGAACCTCTTTACAATGTAAATTCACTTCACTTCAATAAATACATGTTTTAAAACGAGTCCACATATTTAATTCTTTCTGAAATGTACTGTGCAGGAGTTGATGCATGCTAGTAAAATAATCACTTTTTTTTTCTTCCTTCTGCTTATGTACTATAGGCAATGTAGAGAAGGTGTAAAAACAGAGATGTATTTGTTATTGTTTAAAACTGATACCACTGGGGCACGTGGGTGGTTCAGTGGGTTAAAGCCTCTGCCTTCGGCTCAGGTCATAATCCCAGGGTCCTGGGATAGAGCCCCGCATCGGGCTCTCGGCTCCACAGGGAGCCTGCTTCCTCCTCTCTCTCTGCCTGCCTCTCTGCCTACTTGTGACCTCTGTCTGTCAAATAAATAAATAAAATCTTAAAAAAAAAAAAAAAACAAAAAAACTGATACAACTATGTTAGATTTTTAGTCCAATGAAAAGATGATCAACATTTTTGCAAAGTAGAAAAGTTCAGAACATTCATATGAATGCTGAAATGAATTTAATTAAGCTCAACCCATAGTAAATAGATATAATAATTACTTCAATAAATAATGGGACATGGTTTCAATATAGATTATCCACCGTACAACTAAATAAAGGTAAAGTATATTCTCAGAGCAGTTATACATTTTATATACACAATTGTGATGAAGGTCAATTGTGACTTAGAAGACAATAAAACAACAGACTCAGAAAGTTTAACGAGACTTCTAATTGACACATCATTTTACCATTTCATGGTAGTTTTGTAACTCTCTTTCCCAAAACTAATAGTAGGAAGTAAGAAACAGTTTTAATTTAATATCAATATAAATCAGTATGCTTCTAACATACTTTGTCATGATAATAATTGAGAAAAATAATTAACGCACCTTACTTTATGAAAAGTACTGTTTAACAATGAGAAATTTGTTGTCCATATGAATATCTAATTTCTAGTAGGAGGAAAGAGATATATAATTTAGTGATTATAATATATCATGAAATCGATACACCATCTTGTGTTTTTTTGGTTTGTATCTTTTCTTGATAACACTTTCTTGCATCAGAACATACATAATATGACTTACAATAGCAGTTAATATACTAATTAACTATTTTTAATACAGTTTTGATTAAAATTAAATTTAGAAAAGGAGCTATAAGCCTCAGAGACAAGAAACTTTAGAGTATAAAAATGTATTTGAAAATGCAAAATCCTAAATTAAAATCAAACCTGTTTAGATAGAAGATTAGCAAATACTTATACACTGAACATCATTATAGATGAATCTGAACTTTCTCTATTTCTTATCATAAAGCAGAATTTCTCTTTCTCTGTTTGCTAAGTCTATTCCAATGATATTGAAAGATCAGTCTTAATAATTATCTAAAGTCTATTGTCTCACCACATTGAAATAATAAATGTTATTTTAATAAGAATGTTTTATCAAATGTGTACTATGAAAACACTGTAATTTAACTATGTTTGCAAAGGATGTTTGAGCTCATCACTGACCTCACTATGGTGCATGTTCAACAATATTCGTAGATTAGAACACTTAGTGTGTGCTAAGAACTCTTTAACCTCTGTTGATACAATAGATACAAATTTATAAATATAGAGCTAAGAAAAGACATAAAAAAGCTGAATAAATATATAACATACCAATGTTAAAAATGTTATAAAGCAAAATAAAGCAGGGAGGAGAATGAGAATTAGAGTGTATTATTTTATATAGGACAGTCAAAGAAGGCATCTCAAAAGACAACATTTTAAATTTTTTTAAATTTAAATTCAATTATCCAACATATAGTACATTATTAGTTTCAGATGTAAAGTTCAATAATTCATCAGTTGTATATAACACCCAGTGCTCATCACATCATGTGCCCGTCACCCAATTACCCACCTTCCCTTCCAGCAACCCTCAGTTTGTTTCCTATAGTTAAGAGTAAGAAGTAACATTTTAAGAGACCCATGGAAAGCAAGAGAGGGCACTGCAAGTAGAGATACCAGCCAGTGCAAAGGTCTGGCCAAGAAATGTGCTCAATATATTCAGAAAACACCAAGTAGGACACACAGATCAAACCAATGAGAGCTCTTAACTCTTTGGACTTTGATGGGAGCAGTTGAAGGGTTGTTGATTGTTGGCTTATGAAAGACTATAGCCACACTGATATAATTCAGCATTTAAAAACCACACAGATTAACTCAATGCCAAATCTCCCACCGACTTTGTAATTAAGTCTTCATATCAAAATTGATATTGGCCAAATTATAAGAAACACTTCCAAGTTGTATCATTGTAACTATTTTAAAGTGCTCAAATGAAACTGTTTGTAAAGCCAACCTCTACTTTTCCACTTTGGTACAATTTACCCACAGGACTCAGTTGATTTATCCAATTCAGGCTTCTATCCTTAAATCTGGAAGTGTTTCTTCAAATGGATGTTTGGCTTATTTCCATGTCTATTAGATAACTTATGCTTTTGGCATTGATTTACCCTACCAGGCTACCTCTTTCTTAGTATTTCATATCTCTGGTGATGTCATACACCTCGTTAGCCAGGCCTCAAAATTGGAAACTGAGATGCCTAAATTATAACCATTACCGCTATTTCTGCTTCTGTACCTTCACTTGCTAACCCATGAGGAGATGGAAAAATACCAGCAGACTTTCTATAGACACTCTGTCACCAGAATTGAACCTGACAGAATGGCTGCTCCCGGACCCCTCCTCCAGCTCTGGGCCAAGAGATAACAGCCATCTGACACTAGAGAAACCCCCATCCGGAATTGGACATAACAGAATGACTGCTCCTGGACCCCCCATCGGCTCTGGGCCGAGAGATAACAACCATCTGGTGCCCCGCGGCTTGACAGGAAGACCCGGTCAATCCCGAGGTGATACATACCCTAAGCGGCGCCAACTCAGCAGTTTGAAGAATGACCCTTTGTTTGAAGAGCCCTTTGCCCTAACCAATAAACTGTTCCCAAACTTCTCACGCTCTGTAGGGGCCCCAGTCATATTATAGAGTTCCTTTTGGATTTTCTCACGGTATGTGGCAATTTGTTACAAGATACAATGATGTATGCTAAGTCCCTGCCTCCCTAAAAATAGTGTATAAAAAGTGTTGTGATCCTGAGCTCGGGACCTCTTAGCGTCACCGGCAACGAATGTGCAGAGGTCTGGGTTCCAACTTGTTATAAACAACCCTTGCTATTTGGCTTTGACTCTGGACTCCTGTGGTCGTCTTTGGGGGGTCTCGAAATCTGGGCACAACAGAAACCTTACTGACTTGTATCTTTCTCACATACCCAACATCTAGTTCATCAGTATATAATCGTAATTATTTGTCTCAAATATCACGATTTCTCACCAAACCTATGGCCATACTTCTATGAAAACAGGCTTACATCACATTCTACCTGGACTTCAGCAAAAGCTTCCCTTCTGATTTCCATGCTTCTGCCTTTTCCTTACCCTCCAGATCCCCACAACCAAATTTGTTCTCCAAGTTTGATTATTTTATTCCCTCCTGCAAATCTTTTTAATGGGGATATAATGGAAATTAACAGTCATGTCCTCCGAGGCCCCCTATGACCCTGCCTAAGCCTGCTCACCTGTCTGACCTCAAATGCTACTGCTGTCACCCTTTGTCTTAGCAACACCAGCCTCCTTTGTGTTGCTGTAACAGGGCCAGCAGGCCTGTCTCTGTGAAAAGCACTTCTCCTCCAGGGATGTTACTGAACTTGCAACCTCATCATACCCAGGCCTCTGCTGGAGGGTCATACCTCAGAGGCACAATTTCTTTAAACATATGCCCATATCATCATTTTAAATTTTCCATGAAGTAGATAAGTTTATTTTAATATTAGTACATTAAATTAATATTAGTACATTAAGATAATTGTGGTATTGTCAATTATTTTCCATGTGATCTAGATTTGCATAATTATCACATTAAAATAGAAATATTTTACCACTAAGGACTTTATTAAATGCTTTCTTTTCAGGCAGTAAGAAACAACAAAAATCACTTTTTAAAAAACAGTACTATATCATTATAAACTCCTATTCCAGAACATCACTGTAGTACAAGTGAATGAAAAGTTAACAGAATTTAGATAGAACAAAAATGCTAACAGTAGTATAGCACATTCTGGTACACAAAACAATTATGAGTTTTCTATTTTGAAATACATAAGATTATGCATTTTGAATTAAGCATAATTTACATGTTTGGAGGTAACTAAGGTCATAGTTTAGACTTTCCTAACAATTCTGAAATATTACTCCTCTCATCTTTAAGAGCTTCAGTTAAATGATTATTGATGACTCTTTCAAAATTAATTTAAATTTATTTAATAATGATTCTATTTCATAATTAATTTAATAATGATTCTATTGTGTGTTGTTTTTACTGTACATAAGCATAGTCAAATATCTTAAATACTCCTCAAAGTTTAATCTAACTCGAATTTTTATTAAAGCCAAATTAGACATCCCAATGAAAACTGGAGTAAATTCACAGAAATGATTTCCTTATAGGTATATATTCAATCTATATTTAACCAGCAGCATGTTTTCTTAGAGATAAAAATCTCTTTCAGTAGATGTTTTAAATTTCAGTTTTCTAATTTATGTCTTGTTTACTTATTATAGACTTAGAAAGAAGCTCTCAAAATCAAACAGACACACACATACCTATATCCAGAAGAGAACACTCTATATAATTTGTTTTCATTTAATGTTTCTTTCAAGGATTTTTTAAAAAAAGCTTAAAGCACTACTTTTGAAAATTTAATGACTAGAAGAGTCACAGAATTTTTTCCTCTTTATTTTAGTGCTTATATTTTAAAATCTGATATTTTAATTTGTAGTGGCTATTTTTTGAATAACCAGTTGGTTAATAAAACATAGGTATTGATAGAATCAAAATAAAGGTGAGATTGTTTTATGTATCTATTTCACATAACAGACCCCAACTAACATTTTCAGTGTATTATTTGCATTTTTCAAAGAATATATTTTGAGGGTTTTTTTTTCTCATATCTAGTTATAATAAAGGTGCATTTTATGGTTAAAATATAAATTTTGGAATATAAAATTATGTTTCTTTGCTTATTAGTCTAATAATATTGGCTAGTCAATTAACATATTTTGGTAATTTTTATCAATAAATTAAGATAAATTAAGGATTATAGCAAGAATAACAGTTATTATTATTATTAGTTTTATTTTTATTAGCTTACATACACCATAAGATTTTTGTGATTTAAATAAAATAATATATAAGAATGCATTTTTTAAACTGCAAAGCATTTTAGAAATATGAAATATAGCATTCAATATAGATTGATTTATAGAATCAAAATGCTTCATATGATTTTGGTTATTAGTCATCCCTCCTTAACAAAGTCTGGATATACTAATCTTTTTTCTGGGCACTTATTTAGGATGTGGCCTTACCAATATTTAAATGCTTCATAAAAGATTTGGTAAACTATTGTTTTGTTGAGAGAATCCCCACTTTTGCAATATTTGACATCTGCCTTTTTTTCAGGTTAGACTTAGAGTATTAAAACTTTTTCACAAGCAGTATCTTATTTTAAGTTCATAGAATATTTATTTCCAAGATAAGCAGAAAAAAAAACATTATGTGGCAGTCTAAGGAGGATTATAGCAAATTACTTTCACAAAAGTTGAGCCATCTGTAGAACTAACCCATGTGAAAGACTGTTAAAAAGACCAAAGAACTTAGAAATTCCCAAGGTTGGCAAGAGTTCTCCCTTTCGTATTGCAAAACCATTTCAATCTAGTCAATTCAATGAATTCTTTTCTGTAGAATAAAGATGCTAACAGAAGCCTGCAGCATGCCAGAAAAAGGAAGCCATATCCCAAGCATTTGAGAATGTTTTTCTATGATTGAAATAAGGAAAAAAAAAAAAAAAAAAAAACAAAGAAGACACTGAAGGAACAAATCTGAATATGTAAGTTATTAAACTGTTGACTCCATATGACAGTTATTCAAAAGTATTTTCAGAGCATCAGTGAAATTATCTTTTAATTATTTCCATAGGCGATCTATCTATCTAATCTATCTGTTTGCTCTAAATATGTCTATGGGACAAGTTGATGACTATCTCACTTTGTAGAGATCTTTAAGTCACACGATTTATTGTTGTAAATGAGGATTTCCTTAAATGTAAGTTCTCCTGAATATTTTCTAAATTTGGAATGTGATGACAAAATTAAATGTAGAGACCTAAAACCTCAGGGTTATTATCCATTTAATTTTTTGCATCCAGATTTTGCCAAGCTACACGTCCCAACTGCAGAGTAGTATCCAAACCACAGGGCCTATCCCTTTTCTTCTACTTCATACTGGGTCCCATAAATTTTACTGTATTTATCTATTGTTTCATTCACATCAGAGCTTCTTTTAACCTGTACTCATGCACATAAACAATTACATATTGATGTGTTGGTTGCTGGACCAGAAATATACTGGGGAGTGATACTAGAAATATGAAATACCTTTAAATATAAATACATGCTTTCTGTGTGTGTCTTGTGACAAAGATAGTATTTATTTTTATAAATGGTGATTCATGTTTACCATAAACCTTCAGTGTGTACTCCCGAACTCTTACCCTAATTCTAGCTTAGTTTGCATTTTGAAAGTGTTTTGCTTTGCTCATTATGTCATTCAGAATAAAGTCACCCATTTTCACTTAATTTTTTCCCATAGTCTTCATTTTTTTCTTTTCTTTTTTTTTTTAAAGATTTTATTTATTTATTTGACAGACAGAGATCACAAGTAGGCAGAGAGGCAGGCAGAGAGAGAGGAGGAAGCAGCTCCCCGTTCAGCAGAGAGCCCCATGTGGGGCTCAATCCCAGGATCCTGGGATCATGACCTGAGACAAAGGCAGAGGCTTTAACCTGCTGAGCCACCTAGGTGCCCCTTCTTTTATTTTTTTTTTTCTTTTTCTTCAAGTTTTTATTTATTTTATTTTATTTTATTTAAGATTTTATTTATTTATTTATTTGACAGAGAGAGATTACAAGTAGGCAGAGAGGCAGGCAGAGAGAGAGAGGAGGAAGCAGGCTCCCTGCTGAGCAGAGAGCCTGATGTGGGACTCGATTCCAGTACCCTGAGATCATGACCTGAGCCGAAAGCAGCGGCTTAACTCACTGAGCCACCCAGGCGTCCCCTTCAAGTTTTTATTTAAATTCCAATTGGTTAACATACAGTGTACTATTAGTTTCAGGAGTAGAATTTAGTGATTTATCACTTGCATACAATACCCAGTGCTAATCACTACTAGTGCCTTCCTTAACCCATCACCCATTTAAACCATCCCTTTGTGCTCTTGTCCTCCAGAAACCCTCAGTCTGTTCTCTATAGTTAAGAATCTGTTTCCTGGTTTGCCTCTCTCTCTCTCTCTTTATTCATACGTTCATCTTTTTTCTTTCTTAAATTCCACATAGGAGTGAAATCATATGGTATTTGTTTCTCCATGACTGACTTCTTTTGCTTAGCATAATACTCGCTGCTCTATGTATGTCATTGCAAATGGCAAGATTGCATGCTTTCACAAGTATGCACATGCACACACACACACACACACACACACACACACCACATTTTATCTTTTCATCAGTTGACGGACATTTGTGCTCTTTCCATAATTTAGCTATTGTTGATAATGCTGCTATAAGCATTGGGGTGCATGTATCCCTTCACATCATTATTTTGTATCCTTTGGGTAAATACCTAATAGTACAATTCAAATTGAATCGTAGGTAGCTCTATTTTTAACTTTTTGAAGAAACTCCATTGTGTTTTCCAGAGCAGCTGTACCAGGTTGTATTTCCACCAATGGTGTAAGAGGGCTTCCCTTTCTCTGCATCCTTGCCAACACCTGTTTTTTCCTGTGTTCTTTATTTTAGCCATTTTGACTGGTGTGAGGTCACATTTCATTGTAGTTGTGACTTGTATTTCCCCGAGGTCTAGTGATGAAAAAATGGTCACATTTTTTCATATATCTGTTAGCTATCTGTATGTCTTCTTTGAAAAATTTTCTATTCATGTCTTTTGCCCATTTTTTAACTGGATTATCTGTTTTGGGGGTTCATCAACTTTCCTTTTCCAAATGTTATGTTTTGAGGTATCTGGGTACCCCAACAATTCTTTATAAGTTATATAAATTCTTTATAATTTTAAAAATAATATCTGTCCTGGCTTATCTATTTTGTCATTAAAACAATAAAGCTAACAAGTTTGATTAAATAGTAAGTCAGGGAAATATTCATAAGGCAGGACATTCAGGCAATGGGGTGTCTCTGAAGCAAGCAATCAGATGATTCTTTTGATATATGTGAACTATAATCAAAAGAACAATACTCGCCTTTAATCTCCCATATTGTATAAGCAGCAGTATGAACATAGCACATTGGGAACTCAGATTAACATAACCTCAAACAACTATAAACACTTGGCAGAGAGTTACAATTTTATTTTAATTACTTTTTCAATGAGCAACATTATTAGAAAAACATGTCCATTAATATTTCACCTGAAGATCACAGCAGAAATTGTATTCACATAACACTTTCCCATAAGTGTTTGTCTTTACACAACATCCATTATTTTCTTTCTGAATAAGCAGATTTACTGCCATCAGCTTGCTGTAGTTGTAAATAAATTTCAATACAGTATATAAAAACAGGAAATCAGATTCCTGGAACTTGGCCATTGTTTGATTTGGTCTCTTGTTAGAAGTAACATTAATTTGAAAGAATAGATTGATTGCTGACTTGTGGGAAATACTATAGAAGGAAAAGTAGGCAGTAAAGAAGCATCTAAGTGTCCTGAATATTCACCAGAAATGAAAATGTTCATGCAAACATATAAAATTAATTATGCTAATTTTTTTCAATTCTCATACTATTTTCAATTATCTAAAGTTAATTATATAAGCTGTAAAGTGAACATTTTAGTTATTCTCTGTTTTAGCAAATAAATTGAACTTATATGTAAGCCAAATTCCACCTAAATTCTCTCTTGTTACATAATATAAGGTAATGGAGTAGTACTACATTTTATATATGCCGATAAATAAAAATCTGAGAAAGGAATCTGAAGCCATGAAGGGGAGAATTTATTTGTATTCTAATTCTTTAAACCAGAACATTGGTAAAATAGTTTGACAACAACCAATTCCTTATAGCTATAATCTTCAGACTATTACTTTGATTAAAATATATTGTGTTAGTCAAAATAATGGCTTCCCAAATGTGCCCACATCCTGATCTCTGGAACCTGTGAAATTGTTCCATTCCATGGTAAAAGAAACTAAAATAGCAGATTAAATTAAGTTGTTAATCAGCTGATTTCAAAATAGGGAAATTATCCAGGATTATCCATAGGGGTCCAATGTGATTACAAGGTTCCCTACATATAGAAGAGGGAGCAGAAAAGCCAATGTCAGAGTGATGCATTGTGATATGAGAGAGACTGCATCAGCTTTTGGAAAGACTCTCTCCGCCATTACTGTTTTTTTTTGTTTTTTTTTTAATTTATTTTTTATTTTCAGCATAACAGTATTCATTATTTTTGCACCACACCCAGTGCTCCATCAATCGTGCCCTCTCTAATACCCACCACCTGGTTCCCCCAACCTCCCACCCCCTGCTGCTTCAAACCCCTCAGATTGTTTTTCAGAGTCCATAGTCTCTCATGGTTCACCTCCCCTTCCAATTTCCCCCAACTCCCTTCTCCTCTCTAACTCCTCTTGTCCTCCATGCTATTTTTTATGCTCCACAAATAAGTAAAAACCATATGATAATTGAATCTCTGCTTGATTTATTTCACTCAGCATAATCTCTTCCAGTCCTGTCCATGTTGTTATAAAAGTTGGGTATTTGTCTTTTCTGATGGAGGCATAATACTCCATAGTGTATATGGACCACGTCTTCCTTATCCATTCGTCCGTTGAAGGGCATCTTGGTTCTTTCCAGAGTTTGGCGACCGTGGCCATTGCTGCTATAAACATTGAGGTACAGATGGCCCTTCTTTTCACTACATCTGTATCTTTGAGGTAAATACCCAGTAATGCAATGGCAGGGTCATAGGGAAGTTCTATTTTTAATTT
>NC_081566.1:49084476-49142978 GCF_022355385.1 Mustela nigripes
AAAAATAGAACTTCCCTATGACCCTGCCATTGCTGCTATAAACATTGAGGTACAGATGGCCCTTCTTTTCACTACATCTGTATCTTTGAGGTAAATACCCAGTAATGCAATGGCAGGGTCATAGGGAAGTTCTATTTTTAATTTCTTGAGGAATCTCCACACTGTTCTCCAAAGAGGCTGCACCAACTTGCATTCCTACCAACAGTGTAAGAAGGTTCCCCTTTCTCCACATCCCCTCCAACACATGTTGTTTCCTGTCTCGCCATTACTGTTTTTGAGAAATGGAAGATGGCTAGAAACTAAAGGATGCCAGCAGGTAGAAGAGGCAAGAAAATGGTTCTCAGAAAGGAATGCTACCCACTAACACTCTGATTTTAGCTCAGTGAAACTCATTTCAGACCTCTGACCACAAGAACTATAAGATAATAAATTTGTATTTTAGGCCAAATATGGTCATTTGTAACAGCAACAATGGGAAAATAATACATACATGGAAATATTTAGTAAATAACTTTAAGGGGATGGTTTGCATATTTTATTTATATTGGTAAGATATGAAAACATAGTGAATATAGCATCATCTTATTGTAGATATTCTAAAGGAAAAGTAAAGATTATTGGGGAGAAGATGTATAAACATAAAAAGTCATAAATTCAATCCTACTTTGACACTCATTTTCATACACCATACTGTCTAAACTAGTAAACCACTTTAATTTCAGAGCATCTTGCTTGTAAATGCTTCTCAAGTCCAGAGAACAAACTTCTTAGATAATTATATGTATACTGAAGAAAATAATCATAATTTTGGAATAAAAACACCACATTAGTCATTTCAAAATTAAGATCACAATTACTAAATTCATTCAAGATCTCCTACAGGGAAAAATACAGCCAATTTTTAATGTTCGTGAAATAGATTTTCCCATAAATAAATAAATAAATAATGTCCCTTTCATGAGAAGGTTCCTGAGTTCCAGAGCTGATCATTTGTACTACATGTAGAAAGTGATATGAGGATATTTTAAAGAAAGTTTTTATTTTTCTATTAGGATGAGATAAATAAAATAAAAATGTAACTTTTTATTTATATTTAGCATTTAAGAGTCTTTGGATTATTTGTACAGTTAATGTTTTTACACAAAATCTCTTCCTTCACAGAAGAACATAATATCACAAATTCAATAATGTCTGCCTGAATAAAAAATTTAACTCCTCTATCCGAAATATTTTGAAACACACACAAAAAGTAGAAACAGATTGAATAAATCAACTACAAACCTGTAAATGTGTTCTAAATATAGACTTGTAGTAAGGAATTCTAGGTTTAAGTGACAAAAGTGATTTAACACTGAAGGAGGTGCCTTTAAATTCCAAGCAAAGTAGTTAGTTATTGATCGATATTACCCATAAGGTTACCCATGTTCATCTGAGAAACAGATCACTTTTTTTTTTAGATCACATTTTTATAAGAACTAGAATGTATTCAGTTTTTGGAAGGAATATCACCTGCGGTGTAGAGTAATAGACAAAATGCAATTAAATAAATAAATATTGAACCCATAAAATAACAAATCTTTAAATTGTGGAAAAATATATGGACTCCAGATGTGTCTGTATTTGAATTTACATTATTGGTTGTCTGGGACAAAAAATAGCTACTAATACTAGTAAATACATTTACTTATTTTTGTGTTAAAGATAGAAAAAAAAGATAGTTTATGGAGTTAATTTTTTTACATGTAAAATAATAATTTCCAAAATCCTTCCAACATTTATAATTCAATGAGGTTCAGGGGAGGAAAGTAAGGATATGATAGGAGCAAATTAAAAATTCATGTTTGACTTTTTTTTTTAATAGCTCTTTCTTTTGGCAGTTTTCTTATACTGTAATTGTTCTGGGCAGTGTGTAGCATTTATGAGGAAGAAAATTAATGGGCATTTTCTACTGTAAGAAAGGTAAAATTGTTGACAACCATTTAAAGGAAAATCATGTATTTTTGGAAAGCAAAAACCTTTTGGAGCCTTCAGATAAATAATAAAAATACAGATGCAATGGGTGACCAATGTGAAGTCTTACCTTTTCATGAATAAAGAAGGGTGCTGAACCACACTAAGACCTTAGAGACTCTCCATCTGCAGCAATAGCTACACTTGGGTTAGGTGTGGGAAAATTCACTGCCACCATTTTGTCCTGTTGGCATTAATCAAACTAAATGAAAAATATTTATATTACATTATACACTAAGCCAATATGTCATGCTCGTATGTTTTAGGAAAACAACAAGAATAAAAATCACTGTTATAATACTATTTTGAAACTAGGTAGTTAATCAATTTCAGTATCATTTCTCCATTACCTACTTACCATGAAGTAGCTTCTTATTATTTATTTTATTTCTCACAGAAAGAATAATATATTCTATCAAGAACTTCCTTAATCTTAGGCAATAATGAAAATAAACTTAAGTCAAAGGTTTAAATAGATGACGAGCTTTGGATGGGCTCAGAGGAACCAAGTCAAGCCTTGTTGGACACATGAATGTGTGACTATCTATGCCACGTATTCTTTAATGTTGTCATTATTTTTCATTTAGTCTACCTATATGTAGCTCACTATTTTTCTTTCCTTTCCCCATTTCCTCTCTTACTCATAACTTTCAGTTATTTATTCAATAAATCCTATTCACTGGTCCTCAAGTGCCATATATACTTCCAGGCATTGGGACTACAGCAGTAAACAGATTGGCCCCAAATCATTGCCTACATCCAAAAGGAGTTTACATTTTAGTGGACATAAACAAGAAACAAGAAGAAAAAAAAATATGTAAAATATATGGCATGTTACATTGTGTTTGAAACTTAAGTAAGGTAAGGGGCATAAGGAGTGGGGGCAGGGAAACAAACTGCAGTTTTAGAGGTGAACCAGTAAGGCCTTAGTTAGAGGATACACTTTGAATATCAACACATGATTTAGTAGCTTAAAACAGTGATCATTTTATTGTATCTCATAATTTCTGTAAGTAAGGAATTTGGGAAGGACTCAAGTTAAACAATTATCACTTAAAATCTCTCATGCAGTAACAGTCAGACAAAGAATATGTGATTGATATATCCTTTGATGTACCCATTAACCTACTATACTGAATTCAATAACAAAAAATTTCTGTCCAGAATGATGGTACATTGGTGAACTTCATTATTGTGTTTTATGTCGATTAGAGAAGACAATCATTTGTCCTCTGATATCCATTTTCTTTTTCATTCTTCCATTACAATAGTTTCACTCTACATATGCTGGAGTTACATTTCCTGATTAGACTAATTTTCCTAGCAATAATTGCAGAGAAAGGCAGCTATATTACCAGTTCTGGCTGATGAGATTTGAGAGCAAATTGTCCTGAAAACAATTAGACATGCACTTTCCTGGTGTTTTCCTTCTTTCTACTGGTGGAAAGATGAGGTGGGTAGTAGAGTTTTCCCAGACCCACAAGCAGAAGCCATTTGTTGAAGACAGAAGAAATACCAGTCATGGAGTGCCTAAAACTGTATCGTTACATCAGAAATAAACCTATATCTTTGTTAGAGCAATAAAGATATTCAATGAATACAGGGTGAACACAGGGTAGAAAGATTCCTGTATTCCTCTCAGCCCACTTAAGTCCAAGTCTCCCACAGTGGAATGACTGTTGGCGACATAAACAACAAAATAAATAGGGATAGTGTTGTGTTCAAATCAATAGAATAAAATAAGTATCCACAAGTCCATCTTACAGAGATTTATGAATAATGAAAAGTAGGAAGTATTGAGGGAAGAGGAAAATTCTTCCTTATATAATTTTAATAAATGAATGGAAGAAAAATAGTAAAAAATGAAAATCACTGTTAATGAATAGTGACTATAATAGGCAAGAACCATCAATGGTTGCTAAAATTCATGTGCAAAATATAATGAGAAAAAGAATATTTACATAGCCTCAAAGTATATCCTCAAAAGATTCTAATTTTTATAAAGGGGAAAACCAAGTACAGTGAAGAAACCTGGCAGACACCACCTTAATCATGTGATCAAAGTTTCAACATGAGTAATAAGAAATATTGTCATCAAGTACACCCTGGTATGATGCATGGAGAAGGGAACAACATAATTGCAGTGACAACCTTGGGCAAATCGCACAAACTCAATCTAATCATCTGAAAGCATTAGACAAACTGAGAGACAGTTTGCAACAAACAAACAAACAAAACAAAATAACAACAAAAAACCTGGTTACTGTTTTTCAAAAGTCTGAAGGTCATCAAAGACACACAGAGACTGACGAGTTGTCACAAGAGTAAAGGAGACTGAGATGTGACAGCTAAAGAAGAACTTGTACCAAAAAAAGATGTTAGTGGGACAACTGGTGAAATTCGAATGTATAACGTGGTTAATAGTATTGTGTTAATAATAGTAAGAAGAGTTGGAAAAGAAGACTGGGAATTATCTGCATAATTTATGCAAATTTTGCAGAGGGAACCTAAAGTTATGTCAAAATAAAAAGTTAAAATGGAAAAGAAAGACTGCAACAGCAGATATCGGATATTAACCATATCTGATATTTCTTCACATTTCCCTCAGCTTGAACTTTAAACAGGCTTCTTCCAGACTCTAGGCCCCTGATGTCCCTTTTCTTGGAGCGTTTACTTCAATAAATTTTCTATGGTAAAGTCTTGCTCTGTGTTTTTGAGATGCAAATTTTCTCCATTTCTTGCCAGTTTTATAACCCAAGAATGTCTTTCCTAAGGACCTGGAAGCTGTCCCTTTGAAATGTTACCATCAAAGATTATTTCCTTTACGTCCCAGTCACTGTGGCTGGGTAGGACCCGATTGGTTCCTATGATAAGAAATTCCATAGGGGACAAATAACAAGGATAGAATGACCAATCATACCAACCTGTCATTAAAGTTAAAGTCTTCCTGTACTTTCCACTTGCTCACCCCATGTTCTTAAAAATTCTCCCACCTTTTGTTTCATGGAAGTTGAGTTCAATCTCCCAAACTTACTGTAACAATCTTGAGTAAAGCCTGTTTCACTTGTCAGGTACAGTAATTCTTTGACATGGTGTTCAAAATTACTATTCAGTCTCGTTTTATAGAATCATGGTTATATATAATTTTAAGATTTTAAGTGATAACGCTATTTAATTAATCTTATAAATAAAAATATAACACTTTGTTTTAATATTAAAACCTACATGGATGGAGCATTGGATTTAATCCACTCCATTTTTAGTTTTGAATTTTTCTAATAATAGGAAGTAATGGGAAATAAGAGGAAAGCAGGCTCCCAAGGCCTTCAGTATGTTTCACCATTTATAACCAGCACCTAACTATATTTGGAATTTAGAGTTGACCATTTCAGATACTTTCCTACATGTTATCATCTTGAAGAACATAAAGATACAGATATTTAAGTCATGTGCTGCCATATTCATCATTAACTGAGGAGTGTCATTTAACATCTGTAACCCATTTTCTTCATTTGCATAAGGGAATCATAATGCCTATGTGGTGGTAGCTTTGGAGAACTCAATTACATGAGTAAAGCCAAAGCAGCACAAGGCCAAATATGTATTAAACATTTCCGTGTGATGTTATTCTTTTAAATAGAGAAAATTCCAAGAAACTGAGTAAAAGCTTCTAACAATTGCTGTTCCCACTGAAATAATTATTTTTCTCTGTTTTTACTAGAGGTAACATTAGATTGTAACTTAAGTAGAATATTAGAGCGGAGAATCAGTAAATATAATAAATTATAGCATTGCTATGGAAAAAAATTCTGTTAAATACCGTTGGTCAACAGTAAACCAAAATTATACATTTAGGGGTGCCTGGATGGCTCAGTTGTTAAGCCTCTGCCTTTGGCTCAGGTCTTGATCCCTAGGGCCTGGGATCAAGCTTGGCCTTGGTCTCCCTGCTAAGCTGGGAGTCTGCTTCTCTCTGTCTTTCCCCTTGCTTGTGCTCCCTCTCCTGCATGCCCCCTCTCAAACAAATAAAAATCTTTAAAAAATTGATATATTTAATAATTAAACCTTAAGGGAAAAATAAGACAGTGGTGAAACATACTTAATACCTGTTTAAGGTACAAATATTTGTTTCCATAATTAGCTATTCTTAAATGAGTCCTTTAAAAACTTCCACGGCTATGCAGTATTCCTGTAGTCTTAGAAAACTGCTCAAGGTCATCTTAAGTATTAGCAAACTTCTGAGGTAAATTTGTGATCAGCTTTATTTTGAAGTTAACTGATGATTCAAGGAATAATTGGACTTCGAGAGAAAGTACATGAGACAGAGCACATTGGTTTATTCAGATGTTTATGGTTGTTAGAAATGGGAAAGATGCTATTAAGTCATATTAATATGAAAAATAATAGAAATGGCTTGTGTGGGGATAAAAGAAATTGCATTATATTTCTAAGATATTATCACAGATATACTACTTCAATTTAGATTTGTTTAATTATTTTCTTGTAGAATTTGTGTCTTATCAGATAATTGTTGCATACAAAGAAAGTCACAAGGAAAATAAACTAATTTCTAGGTATATGTTTCTAAAAATGAATTTCCTTTGTAAAAACACACACACACACACACACACACAACAATCAATGAGCTTTAGTACTGGAAAGAGTATTTCTGTGTGTGGGCACAGCAACATCCCTGGGAGTGAGGACTGGATATTTTCATTTTTGGACTTTGGTGAAGTTCAACATTGGAAGCCTTGCTTAAATACACACAAAGCCAGATTTTTATATCCTTTGTACAGCTGCACCAGATACAAGTTTCAAAAATCTTTTCAACAAATTGGAATGAAAGTGAAATACCAAGAATGTAAGTCATCTAACTTACAAAAAAAGAGCTTCTGATTGAATTAGGGAAAAACAAAACAAAACAAAACAAAAAAAACTTCAAAGGCTTTGTGGCCCATTCCATAGGACATCCTAGGAAAATTATCTATCTATCTATATATCTATCTATCATCTATCTATCTGTCATCTGTCTATCTATCATCTATCTATCTCTGTGGCGGTGCTTCACTGTCCAGTTTTTATCCTAGCTCCTGGTAGTGAATATCAACTTTATTCCAGAATATTTCCATTGATCTGTTCACTGTTTAAATGACGAGAAAATGTCTTATCCCATTGATTTATAGATTTAACAGTTTTTCTCTCAAATCCATTTGTGTGTGTGTGTGTAAGTCCTCAGCTCTTCTAGAAAAATACCCTTGAAAACGATAAAGCCTCACATTTGTAAGATGAATGACATAGCGATATACTAAAACAACAATGATAACTTGAAATATTCCTAGAACAAGAATTATATGCCTAGAGCAATAGTGAGGAAACAGAGATTCCCTCCCATTGTTTCTACCACTTAATGAGTATAAAAAGATTCTGTTGTCTTATATTTATTATTAGTGATATTGTATTTATGGGTTTCATGAAATATTATATCTGGATTATCCGTGAAAAAAAATTTGCATGATTTCTACTTCTTTCTCAAAGAATTAATATTTTCCCAGTAAAATGATAAACATAGTTAGAGATGGTGGTGGTGTCCAATAAAAATATCAGTGGTGTCCAATAAAATTATCGGCAATGATGGAAATGTTTCTGATCTGCAGTGTATAAAATGTAGCCACTATATACATGTGGCTACTAAGCACTTAAAATCTGGTTGGAGTAACTTAGGACCAGAATTTTTAAATTTAATTTAATTTTATTTTATTTATTTGTTTGACAGATCACAAGCAGGCAGAGAAGCAGGCAGAGAGAGGGGAAACAGGCTCCTTGCTGAGCAAAGAGCCTGATGCAGGGTTGATCCGAGGACCCTGAAATCATGACCTGAGCTGAAAGCAGAGACTTAACCCACTGAGCCACCCAGGTACCCCATTAAATTTAAATTTAACTAATTTAAATTTTAATAGCAACATATGGCCAGATGTTATTGTATAGTATAGACAAGATCATTTTATAGGCTTTTCCAGTATTTTCCCATCTTTGAAACCCTGTCAATTTTACATTTATTTTTTGACTTAGGAAAAGATACTCTTTATCTTAACTGTAGAATGAAATAATTTATCTATACAACTTTGACTTTGATATAAATAACTAAGCAAATAACTATAAGTGAACAGTCAGCCCGATTATTTTTTTGTCCATATGAAGATACAAAATAAATTTTACATTTCGTGCTATTTGCTTTACTAAAAGAACAACTAGTGATGTACCTTTTTATTTGCATGTTGAGGGTGGATATCTTCCACAAGATACTACTATAACCAGGAATTTTTACATCCTAGTCAATGACATAAAGTCAATTAGTTAGTTTGAATTGCTCCAGTTTTATTTTATTGAGAAGTGACTTGAAGTCTGTGGCCAAACATTTTTTTTATTAAAATTAATAACTTAAAAGACTCAAAAATATCTCAGTGAAACATATATGCTCTATTATTTTACTAGTTACTGAAAAAGAAAACAAAAAATGAATAAATAAAAATAATTCTAGATAAAATATGTGTCCTTTACATTTAATATTCTGCTTATACTCAAATGCTGATAGAAGAATGAAAAACTACAGGTTTTGCTTTTAAATTTATATTAATTAAATTAAAACTCTACTTAACAACACTGTCCTTAAAATATTCAGGTCATGTTCTAAACAGAAAAGTAGAACTATATCAGTTGTTTCCAGCCAGAAGCACACTAAAAAAAATAATTTTCTCAAAAAAATAAAAATGATTAATTCCCCACAACTTTCCCTGAGATGTTCACATTTTATAACATAAAGCAAAAGCAAAAGGCACATGTCCTCTCTTCCTGTCCCAACCTATTTGGTTAATAGTTTGTGTTACACTTTTAGATTTTCTTCTTTGTTTAATGAACTATAAATTGTAAATCTCAATCTAGGAATCATAATTTGTATTATTTTTCCACAGCTAAGGAGTGTCTATTGCAAACCCTAATTTTGCTGAATTAGTGAGACCTTAGTTTAGTCCGTTACCTCTTCTGGTTTCATTTCAAGTTCTTGGGGTCACCCAGTGGCAAAGTTCCAGCAAGATACATCCACTGCACCTTCTTGTACTCATTCTCAATAAGTCTGCTGTCTCTCTTCCTTCAATTTGATGATTCCACTGGATGCATGGGTGCCACACTGTCTCCTTGTGCCATGCTGGGCCACAGGGTTACCTTTAGACCTCACACGGTGCTATTGGCATAAGGGTCACTCACCGCATGTGGCTATGGAGCACTTGCAGTATACCTCGTTGGATTTTAGTGGTTCTACAAGTGTAAAATACATACCAGATTTTGAAGACTTTAAAGGGGAAAAAAAGAAAAAAAGTAAAAGATCTTTTACTTTTAGTGACTTTTAGATTGACTGCTCAGTGCAATGATTATGTCTGAACAATGTGACTCTGGATATAACAGAGTTGGAAAATGGATTCTAACCCTTTTTCATTCTTGAAGTAGGCTCCTGGACTACAGTACTCTCTGTTGCATATATTTTGTCAGGACTGGATTAACAAAATGTGTGTTAGTTACTAGGGAAATATCTATACAAGCTGCCAATGTTGGGAAATCTTAGATGAGCACAAGTCCCAGAAATTTGTTCATCAATATTTAAGCCAGAATTGACAATTATTAGCAGATGACACATGCCAAATCAAAGCTATGACTCAAAGGGATTTAGATTCTGTAGCTCTATCACTTGAGCTCTCTATTGGCCAGATTGCTGGGTATGATTATCCTGGTCATTTTATTCACACAATTAAGACATTTAACACAATTAAGACATTAACACAATTAACACATTTCATTCACACAATTAATACATTCCTTGTCATTGACATTTCTGGATACCATTTACTGTGTTAGAATATAGTGTCACTATATTCTTAGAAGACATATTTGAAGAAATGAGATTGTAGTGTAAATAGTGTATATAAATAAATTTGGATAGATTACTGTTCTCTATATATGTATATAAATACTGTATTTGCTCACTAAATTTTCTCCCTCCTTTTCTTCTGCACATAAGTATATTTACCAGCTATCTTTACATTGACCAAGCCATGCCACTGTGTTCTAGTTAAGGGGATGTGTACATAAAGAGTATTCACCACTTCCACAGATGATCCTCCATTATATATTTTTTTAATTTAAAGATTTTTTATTTATTTATGAAAGAGAGAGAGAGAGTGAGTTGGGGGTGGAGGCAGAGGGAAAGAGACAACCAGACTCTGCACTGAGTGTGGAACCAGGCACAGGGCTCAATCCCAGCACCCTGAGATCATGCCCTGAGATGAAATCCAGAGTCAGTTGTTTAACCAACTGAGCCATCCATGCACCCCCTCAGTTATATTTCTAATTTGAGAGGATTTCAAGTCATGGGTTGTGTAGCTATAAGGTGGAGGGTTCTTGCCACTAGACCAACCATGAAGAAGGTCACTTACTGATTGGGTTTTGTATAAATAAAAAAGTCAGTTTTATTAAACTACAGAACTCTTGGAGTTGCTATAGAAATTAGCCTTTTGAAACAATAGAATGAATTTTCCACAGCATTTCACTGGCCTTCACTATATCATGTGATGATAATTAAGCTGAAAACTTAGCTAGGAAAGCAATTATTTGGTCATTTTGGCTTTTTAAGTGGAAATTGTACTGCTCTGCCTCCCAATAAGACTTATGGATTCAGACTAGATTATTTATTTGGAGAGAGAGAGAGAGAGATACAAAGAGAGAAAGAGATAAATTAATTTTTAAATGTTTTTAACATGTCCAAGTAATGTCAAGTAAAGCAAAGACTACAAAGACCTAAAGAAACATTTTTTTTTTTTTTGAAAAGAGTAAACAATAAGCCCAAGAGCTATAAGGTAAAACAAACTTAGATGTTTAGGAATTAGGAAGCTATATAATCAGAGACTCATAAATAAAGGAGAGACTAACAGGAGTTGCCATCAGAAAATTAAAGAGAATACAAATCATGTATGGATATATAAACCAATAGAAGGATTTTGGACTTTATTCCCTCTTTCCTTTCCTATTTTCCATATTTTATTTGCTCATAAGTAACTTCTATAAAAATTTTACCCCAATTTTCATTCAGATAACTTCATTAGTACATCTTTTGAAGTTTATGATATTTGATTTGATGGTTTTCATTGGGTAGTTCCAAATCTCTCTTAATGTAACTTCCAAATGTTTTATATTTACTAATAATATACATTTCAATAAAAACTCAAGTATATAATATATATGACATATATAATCTTTGTATAACATATAAAAGGTACATGTAAATAGACCATAATTGGAAATATTTGACTCTTAAAATTTGTATTTTCCTACCGTACCTTTCAGTCACACACAAACACACATTATAGATGTGTTCATTTATATTATACACACAAACTCAGTGAAAACAAATGTAACATTCAAATAAATGATAGGAATGTTTACAGATTTTATTTCCTAGCCATCTTCTACTGAATGTACATTATTGGTTCTATTTGTGATAAAGCCTGCTTGAAAAGTTGAACTATACCATTTTAGTGCAACAGACTTAAGGTATCAGGCCTGTGGATGTGAATGATGAAGTGTGTTATAAAAAGGATTTAGTAAGTTTCTGGGCAAAAGGATGACTGGCTATACAATGCACCAATATCACCTACCAACTGTTCCATGCACTACTATCCAAATGTACTGAGAGAAACATATCACCTGCAATGCTGACAGGTGCTATAAAGTTAAGCTGCCCTTTACCAGTGAATAAAAATAAGCCAAAGTGAAGACCGGAAAGTGAATTCAAAGAAGTGAAGTATTTTTACAGAGTTTATGAAATTTGTATTGTTTTACAAGTAAATTACAAAGAATTCAACCTATGTTAAATCGATAGGCTGGAAGAATTTAATGGGGTAAGTATTTAAAATAATGTTAGTGCTGTATTTACTGGTGATACTCATTTATAATTTTTTCTGAAAAATATCCAAAATAAACTTATATACCACAATGCTTTCCTTTTGGATTTTGTAATACAAAATTAAACTTGTATACAAAAAAATACTTGTATTACAAGTAATTTGTTTTGTATTTTGGATAAATCTGAGCCACTTAACAGTTAGTCTTCCTGTATCAAAGTTCATGTCTGTGGATACCAAACACCTATGTTTAAAATGATTCATATTGTTTAGAATAAGAGTTTAGAAATACATACTTGAAATGTTTACCTTCTCAAATGAGTTTTGTCTTTAACTTACAATTTCATAACCATTATTCAGGAATGTTCATGTTTTTAACTGTTGAATTTCTCAGAGATTCTTATGAAATACAAGAGTGGTGAAATACTAAGGAACAGATTAGCACTAGTGTTAAAGATCTCAGGCTTCCTCTATATCACAGTGCCTAAAAAGGGTTACATATTCTTCATCATTAAAAGAAAACTATATGACCATTCTAAGTAGTTTATTTATAACAGAACCAAATTTTCTTCCTATCAGAGTCAATATTCTCCAGATATACAATAGATATTGGTAATTATAATATTTGTGGAATTGCTATGATGAAATCACCAAATAAATGTAAGAAAATAAATATAAATCCAGACAGACAAGTAAATAAAATCAATATGGGCCAGGGGAAGTACAAACTTTGGGAGATGTAAGAATTCATAGATAACTGGATGGAAGGTAAGGGAGGGTGGGAGATATGTAAATTTCAAGACTGGGACATGTATCTGTCAACTGTGATGGTGAGTCCAAAAGACTCCCTTCAGAAGGAAAGGCAGTCAGACTATTGTAGTGGTCACTGTTCTGTTTTTTCAGAATTTTAACCTCATGGAATGTCTAGACACTTCTTTAAAAGATCATTATCATCTTGTTTTATAAATATTTACATATATATTTATATGTATGTATATAGCTCAATTACTATATACGGAGCATGAGTCAATGAATACAAAATTTGGTTAATTTCAAGATGGTGGTAGATCATTGTACTCAGAGATCAGGGAAGTTAACTGATGACAACAGAAAATGTTAATGTCATTAATGAAAAATGGTGATAGATAGGGGCACCTGGTTGGCTCAGTTAGTAAAGGACTTCCTTTGGTTCAGGTCGTGATCCCAGAGTTGCTGAATCCAGTCCCTCATCGGGCTCCCTGCTCAGCAGGGAGTCTGCTTCTACCTTTCGCTCTCCTGCCCTTCCTGCTGTCTCACTCTCTCTCAAATAAATAAAATCTCTAAAAAATTGTGATAAAGGAAGGGATCTTTAATTTTAATTGTTATTTTAGAATTAAAATTGTTAACCAGAAACTTTATCGGGAATGTTTTGTTTTGTTTTTTTTTTTTTTTATACCCTCAATTCTGGGGCATACAAAGAAAAAATGAAATTTTAAGGAATGTTTTAATCGAAACTAATTTCATTGTCATGAAACAAGAGAGAGGTGCTCTTTACTATCATTATATAGAAGTCTATACTCATTCTTTTAAAGCCAGTAAAAATGTTTTGATCATATGCAGTACTTACAGAGAGTGAGAAGAATAAAGTGTCAAAGTCATTATCCTAGAATCAATAATTTTGAACTATTTCAGTCCTTGAGTCTAGAGGCTTAGCCAGTAGGCAGTTGGATTAAAGCCTATGTTCCTGAACTATGTCAAAGAAGGAATGGTTAATTGTGTTTACTATTATGGAGAAGTAAAACACCAAAAGCATATCTCAAACTGATGAATACAAAATGTTTACAAGAAAATTCTGAGAAAGGATATCTTTTCATAGTTTACTTCCATATAGTATTTCCTTAAAAAAAGATTTTATTTATTTTTATTTCATTTTATTATTTTATTAACAGAGAGAGAAAGAAAGAGAGCACAAACAGAGGGAGCTGCAGGCAGAAGACGATGTAGAAGCAGGCTTCCTGCTGAGCAGACAGCCAGATGTGGGGCTCCATCCCAGGAACCTGGGACCATGAACTGAACAGGAAAAAAACCCTTTAACCTACTGAGCCACCCAGGTGCTCCTCATATAGTATTGCCAATCAAACTGTCTTACAACAAAATTTCAAAGCTCTTTGGAAACAAAAGGTAAGTATGATCTGGGTTTTATGGGTTTATTTGAATTGACCAAAGTATAAAATGGCTTTATGTATGCAGATAATATAAATATTGTCCAATTTAAAAGAAGTTCCTTTTTATCAAAACCCAGAAAGAATATATTTTTCTAATAAAAGTTTCAATTTAATCATTGCAAGGGACATCTACAGTTAGAAATAAAATATTTAATTTAAAATAATGTAATGATTTGTTCTTATTTAATTGGTGATATATATCACACAAGGCATAATGCTTAAATTAAATAGTTTTTATTCATAGCCCTAGTGATTTTCTAGAGAATATTATTTCATGCAAGCAAGTGAAGCAATTAATTGGTTTCTATTTATTAGTCCACTTCAGATGTAATGAAAACATAACAGCAAACAAAATATATTTATACTTTAATCTATGATTAGTGCTGATATTACTGTTGTATTCAAGGTCACCTCATATTTCTAACAAATGCATGAAAATATATAATAAAGAGTTAGATAAAAGTCCAAATTAAATCACTGGAGACTTAAATGGAAGTAGCAAATTATTTTTCTTCATTTATTCAATCAAAATTTATTTATTGACTTTATACTGTGCTTCTAACCTTGGAATAAGTTTAGAATAAAATGTCTATAAGGAGAGCTAATGTTCTAGCACTTTAAAAATCTCATTGGGGTAATTTAAAAATAATCTCTTAAATTTATTTTTTCCAATCTAAAGATATATTTTCAAACTGGATCTGATTATAACATTATAGGCTTCGTTTTGTTTTCTTCAGCATTTTCAATGTCACATTTGGGAATTCTTCAGGATTGTTATCTCTCTTTTCTTTCAGTCATTTGTTTCAGATAATATTTTTATTTATATTCATATGACTCCTTTCCCCTTTTAAAAATAATTTCATTGTGGCAAAAATTGCATTCCACAAATTACACTTATTTTAACTTTCCATTTCAATGAGTTGTAATACATTGCTATGGTTGTGCACCCATAACTATATTCCAGTTTTAGATCATTCCCTTTACTCCAAAATGATCCCTCATCATCCCTAACCAAAGGGATTAGAACTGGCAGTAGTGAAAACCCTTACTCTTTTACCAGTCTTTAGAGGAAAGCGTTCACACCATTTGGTGTGATGTTGGTTGTATGTTTTTCATAGATGCTCTATATCAGGTTAGCACATGTCCCTTCTATTCCCAGGTTATTGATACATTTTTAAAAAATATTTTATTTATTTATTTGAGAGAGAGAGAGAGAGTGTTTAAGTGTATGAGCAGGAGAAGTGGGAAAGAACAGACGGGTAGGGACAAGCAGACTCCTGTGCTTAGTGTGGGGTTGGATCCCAGGGTCCTGAGATCATGAACTGAGCCACAATCAAGAATCAGACACTTAACTGATTGAGGCACTCAGGAACCCTGATATATTTTTTAAATTATGAATGAATGTTAAGTATTATCAAGTGATTTTTCTGCCTCCATTGAAATGTACTTAAGGGTTTTGTCTTTTATTCTTTTAATATGGTGTACTATGGTGTTTTGAATATCAAAACAATTTTGCACTTCTGGGATAAACACCAGTTGTTCATGACACATGATAATTTTTATATGTTGCTGAAATTCTAATTTTTTTTTTTAAGATTTTATTTATTTTGACAGACAGAAATCATAGAGAGGCAGAGAGGCAGAGAGAGAGGAAAGGAAGCAGGCTCCCCGCTGAGCAGAGAGCCCGATGCGGGGCTCGATTCCCGGACCCCGGGATCATGACCTGAGCCGAAGGCAGAGGCTTTAACCCACTGAGCCACCCAGGTGCCCCTGAAATTCTAATATTTAAAGATATTTTGAATTCATGTTCAGAGATAATGCTTATCCGTAGTTTATTTCTCTTGTTATGTCTTTATCTGGTTGGTTATCCGGGTAACATGAGCTTTATGAGATGAGTGGGGATGCATTTCCTCTTCCTCCATTTTCTCTAAGTGTTTATATAGAATTCTTAGGCCTGCACATTTCTTTATGGGAAGATTTTTCTGCACTAAATTTTTTTCTTTTCTTGATACAAGTTTAAGAACACTTTCATTTACCTGATAAATCTGTAAGTATTATTTGTTGTTTCTAAGAATTTGTCCACTTTATTGTATTTGTTGGGGTAAGGTTATTTTAAAATAATAGTGCCATTTAATCTTTTAAATGATCTAGGATTTGTATCAATGAACTTCTTTTCATTTTTTTTTAAAGATTTTATTTATTTATTTGACAGAGAGAGATCACAAGTAGGCAGAGAGGCAGGCAGAGAGAGAGAGAGAAGGAAGCAGGCTCCCTACTGAGCAGAGAGCCTGATGCGGGACTCGATCCCAGGACCCTGAGATCATGACCTGAGCCGAAGGCAGAGGCTTTAACCCACTGAGCCACCCAGGTGCCCAACTTCTTTTCATTCTTTATTTTGGTAATTTGTGTCTGTCTCTCATATTTCTTTTATTGTCCATCTCTCTCCTCTTCTTTCTTTCCTCTCTCTGTATCTTTCCTTTCCAGGCTAATGATTTATCAATTTTGTTAATCTTTTCAAATAACAAAATATTGGTTTTATTGATTTTTTATTTTATATTTTATCTCACTGATTTTTACTTTGACATTTCCCCCACTCTTTTCTATCTGTGTTGGATTTTATTTCCTCTTGGTGTTCAAGATTCATTAGAAAGAAGCTTAGGTTAATAATTATAGATCTTCCTTTTTAAAGTAGGTGCCAAATGTTGCAAATATTTCTCATCACTACTCTACCTGTGTATTCCATATACATCAGTACATTGTTATTTTTCATTTTCATTCAAATCAAAATGTTTTTGATTTCCTTTCTGACTTCCACTGGGTTATTTAGGACTGAGTTATTTAATTTCTAGATCCTTGGAAATTTTTCAGAGTTCTTTCTGCTACTGACTTCTGATTTATATCTATTAAGATAAGAGAATATATTTTCATAATTTTAAATGCAACATAATAACATTTTATGACTTGTATTATCCTTAAGTGTGTGCCATATGCACCTGATAGGAAAAGTGCATTCTGCGGCAGTTGGTTAGAGTTCTTGGTTGATAGATCTTTTTTTTTTTCCTTTCAGCATTTTAAATATGTTATTCCACTGTTTTCCTTCTTTTTTTTCTCTCCCCTGAGAAGCCAGCTGTTTTTAATCACATTGTTATTCTCTGTACATTAGGATTTATAGTCTTATGCTGATTTCTCTTTGTTTCTGGCTTTCAGCTGTCTGATTATTATGTGTCTTGGTGTGATTCTTTTTGTGTTTTCTGAGCTCATAGCATCAGTATATTAATGTTTTCCATCAAATTTCAGAAGTTTTAAGCAATTATTTTATCAAGTAGTTTTTCTGCAATTTTTAATACTTCTTCCTTTTCTGGCACTCACATTAAGTTTATGTTGGAATGCTTACTTGAATGATTCAACCGTCAGTTGACCTCTTTTAATCTTTCTCTAAACTTCTTTTCTCTCTCCTTTGGTTTGGACGTTTTTCAGTGATTTCGAGTTCATTGATCCTTTCTTATGTCATTTCAAATCTGTGGCTAAGTGTGCCTGATGAATTTTTATTTAAATTAAAATTTTTGATTTTGATCAAAATTTTTGATTTTGATAAAATTTTGTATTTTTGATCTCCAAAATTAAATTTCATTTTTTACAGTTGGTATTTTCTTCCTATATGTTGACTCATCGTTAGCATAGTTTAATTGCTCTATGAATACATTTATAATAATTGCTTTGAAGTGTTTGTTTGCAAAATCAAACACCCAGAATCCCTTACAATCAATTTCTTTCAAATTTTTGTAGTGAAACATGGTTCACACTTTCCTATTTCCTTATATGTCTAGGAAGTTTTAGTTAAAAACAGAATATTTTAGATAACCTATTGGAGCAACTCAGGATCTTTTAAAAAAATCTTTTTTTCTGAAAGTTCCTTTTCTTTTTTTTAAAGTAACTTGCCTACACTTAAACTAGAATTGTTCTCTTTTGTGTTCACATACTCACTTAAATTTTAGATTTTTTAAAAACCTAGTGTGACTAATTTTCAGCCTATCTATCCAAAGGTTGTCACTGTATCTCTAATTAGTCAGCCAATGTTGGACAGGGATTGTGCTTAAACATCATATAGCCAGAAGTCTTCTACCATCACTAATCAGTGTAGAAGTCTTGAGCTAGGCAAGACACTCAAGCCGGCTCTCGAAGTTTTCTGGACTTTCATGTTTCATCATCTTACTTAGGGTCTCATCTTTTCATGGACAGTTTCCTAGTCTGCCAGGAAATGTATAGAAAACTTTCCTCAGACTTTACATGGCTCTCTCTTTTCTAGGATCTTCTTTTAAAGGTTCTGCCTAATCCATTGGTTACCATAAAGTAGTACCTTAAACTTTAGTTAGCAAGTCCCTAGGTTTACTTCATCCTTTTCAAAATGACCACTTTTAGCTGGCAAAGCTGTGGGCTTCCTGTACTCTGCCCAAATAAAGCCTGCTTCCCTCTTTAAGGAAATCTGCTAATTTTCATAACCATCCTAATGCTGGAAAGAAAACATTCTTAGGAAAGAGCTAGAAAGAGAGGGTGAGGAATGGTCCCAGACTGCCATCATTGTTTTCCAAAATTCTAACATTATTTTTTTGTTGTTATTTATTTATTTATTTTTATTTTTTATAAACATATATTTTTATCCTCAGGGGTACAGGTCTGTGAATGGTTATCTTTAAAAACTTTGTCCAGTTTTAGGCAACTTTTCCAGAGGAAAGTCACCAATTTCTTCATGCCACCAATAATAAAAGTCCTCAGAGCTATCTGCCTTGGGGCCTTTTCACTGTTTTAACTTGATGATTACAGTATTAAAAAAAGCCATAAAACTGAAACCAAATACAACCCTTTCAGTTTTCCTTGAAACTTTTGATTAAAGTCTCTGTGGAGCCTTTGTAAAACTGTTGGATTGGTAATCAATTATCTTTAGATTCTTTTCTTCTGACTTCATAAACTAAACTAACAGCTACCAAAGTAGCTGCTTATAAATGTATCTAAACAGTTCTTAGCTCTGATAACATGCTAGATAAATGGAGTATTATCTATGAATTGACTATTTATATATTGAATGAATTCAATATATAATGAAAGTTATGTTAACCTTATGCATTTGAATATGGCACAATTACATGCTATAGCTATAATTAAATAATGGTTGAATATGTATAATTCAAAGAAAAATACTTCTTTTTGAAAGGGAAAAACTGTTGGGGAATAAACTATAGAATGACAAAGATAGATAATGTATATTATGCCTATTTATCTGTTTTGGTCATGAAAAAATAATCTTAGAACATCAATAGGGAAAATATATGTATTAGTGATTAAATTTGCTCAAAACTGTTACACTAAGTGGCATATAAACAAAAACTCTGAGAGAAGAGGATATTCAAAGAGGAGAACCAGACTAAACCTGAGCTGCCAAGTTCCCATTAAGTAGCAAAAAAAGTCCCTAAATCAAAGATATTTTTTAAGTTGCCATATTTGGGAGAATTATGACAAAGGAGATTACATTTAATTGGAAGAAGATGCTGAGCAGAGTTAACTAGAAGGCTATAGCTTTGCTCAAGTGAAGGAACAGCAGCTTGTTTAAATAGTTTTAATTAAAAGAAGAATATAACTGTGATTCCTGATGGGCTGGAATTCAATCAAGCTGTAATAACCAGCAGGGCAAAAAAAGAGGAACATACATGTAAAGTGGAGAAATGCTCACAAAATGTCGAATCAAGAGAGCATTATTATATGTCACCAAAAAACCCCTCAGAGAAATCAATGTGTAAGGAATTCAATCACTCTTTTTCTTTAAGTTTTTATTTAAATTCCAGTTAATAAGCAGTGTAATACTAGTTTCTAGTGCATAATATAGTGATTCAACACTTCCATACAATATCTTGTGGGGTCTCTTAATTTAGATACATATTCATATGTGTTTTCCTTTTTTTTTTTTTAAGATTTTATTTATCTATTTAACATAGAGAGAGAGCACAAGCAGGGGGAGAGAGAGAAATAGACTCCCAGCTGAGCAGGGAGCTTGATGTGGGGCTCAATCCCAGCACCCTGAGATCATGACCTGAGCCAAAGGCAGAAGATTTGCCTGAGTCAAATGCAAAAACTCAGGCTTAACTGACTGAGCCACCTGGCACCCCATGTTCTCTTTTTTAAAATCACATTCTAGTTTGCTATATACTTATGAAGATTAACTATGAGTGTTTTAAAAGTTACCTTTTCCCTATAGCAATGGATTTTTAGGAATTTTCCAAAATAACTTTCAAAAAAAAATTTTTTTTAGTTAATGTTAGCACATGCATAGCAAATTCTAGTATACACACAGCAACTCAAGTCAAGAACAAGGATCTAATAACTCATTGGGGTGGGGGGAAAGAAATACCTTTTTGAACCTTACCCAATAAAATGTCAGGAAGACCTTGGGTGGTGCAGTTGGTCAAACAACCAACTCTTGATTTTGACTCAGATCATAATCTCAGGTCATGGAGTCAATCCCTGTGTCAGGCTCTGTGCTGGGCCTGGAGCCAGCTTAAGATTTTCTTTCCCTCTCCTTCTGTCCAGCTAGCCTCCACTGCCCTGCTTGCTCTCTCAATCTCCCTAAAAACAAAAAGAAAAAAACAAAACAAAAAAAATGCAAAAAACAATAATGTCAGGTCATGCTTAAGTGGTGAAAAAAATGCTAATTTAACTCCTCCAAATATCCACCTTGGTCACCCATTTTTAGGCTCTTTCTGGGAGAAAATAAATGACAATATAAAATGGTAAGAATAATTCTTAAGTAGTCACTTAAATTTAAGAGTAAGCTGTCAGAAAATGTTAAAAATAGTAGTCCTATCACTCAAATTTCAAAGGAGAGGGACAGTCTTAGAAACATAATAGACAACACAGAATAAGACACATGGGTATGTGAAAACTTGAGAGTGGGTCAGGCAGATCTCTGGCAATGGAAAAAACTTCTCAAATAAGTGGTGCTAGGACTGTTATATATTCTTACTAATAAACTAATTATAGATAACTTCAAAAATTACATATCCATCTCAGATAATGGAATACATTATATATATGTGTGTGTTATTATACATAATATATATTATATTATATTATATAAATATAATATATCTATATATTATATATCCAAACATTATATATCCATCTCAGATAATAGAACACTCAAATGTGAAAGGCAACATTATATAACTTGTTAAAATATCTATAGAAGGCAGTTCAGGGACCTTGAAATAGGCAGATTTCACAAAAACATCTGGAAAACCACAAACTAGCAAGAATAGACTCATAAATGGAACCACAGTAAAAATACATTTTTTTCTAATGCAAGGATACCATAAAGAAAACATAACAGTCAAACAACATATTTTCATAGGTAATCACAGCATATGTAACTGACAAAGGATCGATCTTGATGGATAGAACCACTAAAAACCAAAAAAAAAAAAAAAAAAAAAAAAGGGCAATAAAAAATTTGGCAAAAGATATCAACTGGTATTTTACAAAAAGAGAAGGAGGGCAACTGGCTGGCTCAGTTGGTAGAGCATGCTACCCTTGATCACAGGGTCATGAGTTCAAGTCCCAGGTTGGGTGTAGAGCTTACTTTAATTAATTAACTAACTAATAAAAGAAAAAAAAAAGAAGAAAAATCCATTATGAAAAGGACAAGCAAGATGAAAACAGAATTAACCATAACAATAATCAGGGAAATATCACCCATCATTCACCCACAAATGTGTGTGTGTAGAAAAACATACTTAGACACACTTAAATGTACATGCATGTATACCCTACATTCTGACAATGCCGAATAGTTCTATGCCATAAAGAAACCTTTATGTATATGCAGTATATACAAGAAGATTTATAGCAACTGGTTTTATAATAGTAAAATACTGAAATAATCCATATGCTCATCAATAATAGTGTAAGGGCTTACTTAGCCAGAGGGAGCTATTTTGTTGTTTATGTAATAAATTTAGATTGACCCTGCTCCTCCCAGAGGAACTTACTTAAAATCAAGTCTGGGAAACCAGTCCCAGGTAGCAAAGCCCAGATACAAAGACAGGTCAGGCCAAGTGGAGACATCCAATCAGTGCGGCGCGCATACTGTCTCCCTAGCTACCAAGGAGAGTGGTCCCCGCCTTTTGGGTGCCAATTCTGACCAAGGTGATAGGCTAGTTCAAATATCTACTAGGGTAAATTGAAATTTAATTGGCCACCCATGTGTGACCTAGCATGACTGTGTAGTTTTCTCTGTGTGTTGCAATCTCCTTGGCCACTTGTGTGTGGCCAGGCTCAACCACATGGCCTTTGCTCTATAAAAGTTAGTCTGTGAGGCTGGGAGGGGTCGCCTCTTTGTAAGAGATGGCCCTGACTGGTCGGTTTGTTTCTCGATGCTTGGCACAAAATAAAATTTTGTTTGACTTTCACTTTGTATCAGTCTCGTTCCTTTGATCACAGATCCATTATTAGGGACCTATCAAATAGAACTGAGAAATAAGTGTTGTATATTCCTATAATAGAATGCTATATAGTATAAATGCACTACATAAATGTATATGTATGCATACAGCCCACAGTCATAATACCTTGCAATAGTAGATCACAGGGACTAAACAAAATGTAGAAGATGATGAAAAATAAGCAAAACTAAAATTATGATTTCTAGGAAAATTATATATAATATACATTAATGTGTAATATATAAGCGATATGCATATGTGTATACATATATCACAATGGGAACGAAAAGTGGAATAATAAGGCCAAAATCTGAAACTGTGGTAGTTATATCTTAGGAGACGAGAGGGAAACAATAAAGGAGGCACAGATCAGTGACTGTGAATGTATTAATGTATTTATATTATGTATGTGATTGTGTTTATTATTTTTGAACTGTAACTGTCTTTTATATATATTATTTTATATCAATATAGTTATGATGATATAAATCAGTAAGGAGGATAAAAATGGGAAAATTAAAGAAATGAACCAATGGATTTAATTTTGACAATAATAAATCTAAAATACCCTGGAGCATACAAAAATCACTTGACTATTTCACTCTTAGAAATCCTGGCCACTGTTTATTTCTTTTCCGGTATTTAACATCTCTCACCTCCCAGGCAGGATACGGCTCTAATTCTACACTTAGGGTGGCACTATAACTCTTTTGACCACATTTTTGGGTTACCTATATGTTTGGTACTTTTCACCACAGTCACTAGCAAAGCCTCTGATCTTGGATGACTCTGTACACCTTGATCCCTTGTTTATTTCTGAGTCTTCTATTTTGCTCTTTTGTTATGGTTAGATTCCTCACCTTCTGGAATCTTTCGTTGCCAAGTGCTTTGGAATTTCCTGAGATGCTGTATATTGTGGCAAGGGAACACCTTGTTTTCCAGGATGCCTCCTAGGACTGTGGAAAGTGGTGTCTTGCCCGGCACTAGAGATTTCTAATTCTTTATCTTCTTATGCTTTTTTCATTAATGCTTTATTTTTATCCCAGTTACACAAACCACTATTAGACGTTGTCTATTGTCCTTGCCAATTTCATCCTTACTTAATTGCTTCTCTCTTGTTGCTCATTTTGCTGTGGTAGTGACAAATCATCGGTGTGTTTTAATTGTTAAGATGATTTCCAAGGAAATTATCTCTAAATAAACCACTTCATAGAGACTGGTTTAACATGCTTTTGAATTTTTAACTATATAATCAGTGCTTTGTATTGCCCCAGCAATTTCTTTAAAAAGCAAAATGTGCACTGTATTCTTTTCTAACTCCTACAGTTTAAATGCAATTCCGCCTTTAATTTATGTTGACTCAAACTATTTTAATTGTTTAAAATATTTTACTTTTGTTTTTCAGAATGGGCCATGAGTCCCTTGAGAACAGACATATCTCATCCATTTTTTTAACAATTTCTAACAACCACCTATCACTTCACTGTGAACTAGACAGTCTTGCTCAGTTAAAAAACAAACAAACAAACAAAAGAAGTTAATTATGTTTTGGGTGAATTTCTGAATCAAGAACACATCCTAATAGAGTCTTCATAATTATCAAATCGCAATTTCACGGGCTTTTGTTCTCTCTCCCTCAATAAAAACTTTGAACGTTGGAACCAGTCTGATGAATTTCAGAGAACAACATTTGTGGTTTCCAAACATCTCTTCTCTTTTTCAGAGTGATTGGGTTACACTAACTTTATATCAAGAAGACACTATCAATTAATTAGAACTTTCTAAGAGGTCAAGAGTCTTAGTAAATTGCAGCTTCTTTGAAGCCTGAAACCTATAAATATCTACCCACCATTGCCATCTAGTACCATTGTCCCTGCTTATTCCTCACTAAAGAAAGATCCTGTTTTCCGAGATCCTCTCAGATAAATAGCATTTAGATAGTGCTGTTTTACTGCTGCTGCTCACCCCTGGGTTGTCTCTACGTGCAAAAGGTGAAAGGAAGTACAAACTAAGGTTACATCCTTAATTATAATTAGACACAAACAGAACAGCAATAATCATTTTGCTTCCAATTCCTAATAGACTCTAAAGTAAAGGTCATCCAAATTTTAGTAATCAATCTCTAACAAATTTACGTAGTATAGCTTCAAAGGAATCTAGACAGATAATATGCCTTATTAAGCCAAATTATTAAGGAAAGATGCTTACCTGTATTAGCCATTACTGAGAATAATTATCTGTATATAATCAACCATCTATACCTCATAATACTTTTGGGTTCTCAGAACCCAAAACCCAGATCTTGGAACAATGTAAAGAAGACAATAGAGTTTACTGAAAATTATAAACTTTACAACATGAAAAAAAAATCTTTTCTTTTTCATTTTTTTTAAAGATTTTATTTATTTATTTGACAGTGATCACAAGTTGGTAGAGTCAGGCAGAGAGAGAGGAGGAAGTAGGCCCCCTGCTGAGCAGAGAGCCCAATGTGGGGCTCGATCCCAGGACCCTGGAATCATGACCCGAGTCGAAGGCAGAGGCTTTAACCAACTGAGCCACCCAGGTGCCCCCTTTGTTTTCATTTTTATTTTCAACAATTGAATTTAGCAAAACATGGAAAACTATTACTATGAGCTACATAAATCGCCATAAACTATTGGCAATAGACCTTGCTAGTTTTCCACCCAAACCCTCAACAATCACCTTCACATTTGAGGGCACCTCTTCCTCTGCTTTTTGTGTCTTTTTTATTGCAAAGGCAAGTAACTGTACATTTTCAGAGGCCTGTGCTGGGGTTTCAAAGTGCCTAAGAATTTTAGTTACAATGAGGCAGTCTTTAATAAATAACTCCCTTGGAGTTTAGAATTCCTCTGCAGAATAAGGAGGCTTGGCTGGAAATCAAACACTTGTGTGGCTTTCCTCCTTCTTGTCCAGTTTACCCTACATCCCTACCAGTTTTTCCTGGGAACACTGTAAATCACTTGCACAGTCATCTGCGCCTCTAGCTTGTTTCTCGATAAACTTAGAGCAGTGGAAACTGATAAATAATCATACATAATTTACTTGCACTGGATGTTGCATAAACTTCATTTCAACCTCACCTAGAGCCTGTGATCACCCAAAACCAGGTACTTCAAGAACAACGTGTAGAGTTTTCATCTAAGTTTCATCTTTTCCTGTCACCCTAACTGCCTGTGCTGGGTGTCTGCTTCTCCCTTCAGGAACCCTTATTAGTTAGTCATGGAGAGTCTTGGATATCTGCTTATCTACTTGCTCCAAGTATTGTCTTTCAGTAGAGTCTTTGTTTTATGCAAGTCTTTGTTTCATCCACCCTATTATACCAAGTGTTTTCTGCCTGCTTATTAGTTGCAAAATGAGTACCATTTTTCATTTCAACTCTCTAACTAGAACATTTCATGTCTCTGCTTCCCCCTCACTGTTTTTCATATCCCTCATTGCCTTCTGCTTATCAGGGTAGGACCGCTGTAAATCCCTTTTTGGATGAAAATATTTTCTGAATTTGGTCATGACATTGGAGTTTCCATTACTGATGATCACTTTTCCTTAAACATCTTCCTGGCACCCACTTCTCATGAATAATTTTTATTTATTTATTTATTTATTTATTTATTTTTAAAGGGTTTATTTATTTGACACAGAGATACAGAGTACAAGAAAGTAGAGCACCAGGCAGAGGGAAAGGGAGAAGCAGGCTCTCTGCTGAGCAGGAAGGCCAATGTGGGGCTCAATTCCAGGACTCTAACATCATGACCTGAGCTGATAAGCAATCACTTAACCAACTGAGCCACCGAGGCGCCCCTCAGGAACAGTTATTAATGAAGCCTGTCATATTCAATATTTGAGGCACAATGATTTTATGCTCTCAGACTCTCATGGCATTCTTGAAAAACTCTTCTCTCATATAATAATGATCTTTGTAAAAAGATCACCAAAATCAGGTTTTTTTAAAAAAATCTATTTATTTATTTATTTAAGATTTTATTTATTTATTTGACAGACAAAGATCACAAGTAGGCAGAGAGGCAGGGGCGGGGGGGGGGGGGGGGGGGGGGGGGGGGAGAGGGGGAAGCAGGCTCCCTGCTGAGCAGAGATCCAGAAGCTGGTTTGATCTTGAGATCCTGACCCAAGCCGAAGGCAGAGGTTTTAACCTACTGAGGCAACCAGGTGCCCGACCAAAATCAGTTTTCATTCCTGTGTAACTTTAAATCCTTTTTGGAACAAAATCTGTATAGTCTGTATTAGAAAGTGATTATAGTCATGTGTTTACCTTGCAAATTTGAATGCAGCTTAACTCATTTCTATCTCATATCCTTAAGATCACTGCATGAAATTCTACTTCCTCAAATGAGGTTATTGACTCTATGATGTTGTTGTTGAAGTTCTGAATTAACTAGCGTTTCCACAAGGCCTTTTAAATCTGGATTCTAATTTAACTCTCTTTTCTGTCTTCTCATTCTGTCAGTCAGCATTTCATTACTATGATCTTCTCCTCAGTTAAACCCACAGCACGTGGCAAAGATTACAAACAAGTGTTAGGGAAATAAAGATTTAGTTTGATATATGTTACCAAGTCTAAGATTATCAGAAATCAAAATATGTCTTCATTTTTAGTATGTGCAGTCCAGTCAGGAACACACCAAATTTGAGGTGTTTGAGGCTTTACCACAGGTGTATAGAATTTCCTCAAATATATGATTTAAGAGAAGAGAGGCTCTAGAGATAAGATGCCGAAAGAAAAAAAATCCATAATAAAATATTTATAAGACAAAGTTCAAAAATTAGACATATATATATATATTTCTTTAGTTCTTTCTACTAGAAGAGAAATATTAGTCTCAATGAGTTTTCAGTGACTTATTTGCATGTAAACTTGTGTTTTTTACGTCAAGTAATTCAAATATACTTGAGGTGGTTTACAAAATATTTTTAAAAAGTAGAACCACTAAAATAATGATAAAATAATGTGTCCCTGGATTTAGGATGGGGATTAATGTATCAAAGAATAAGATAACTAGTGTTCCCAACATTATAGTGATATGATTTTTTACTTAAAAATCTATTTAGATTTCAGGTATCTTTAATTAAAATTTTCTAGAAACATTAAGATAATTTCTTTTTTTTTTTCTGATCGTCAGGATAGATCACATATGAAGATTGCTTTTATATAACCCATAATGGAATTTTTACATAAACATCAACAAAGTTCTACAAAGAAAGTTAAATATTAGACTATGGGAAAAATACTAAGTCAGGTTTTGAAATTCTCTAACGTCCCTTTCTTCTATCCACCACAAACACACTTACATCAACATACCCACACCCAGATCCCCCCCCACACAGCAAAGTTGAAATATATTTCCTAATTTCCATGTCTAATTATTAAGGACTTCAAAAATAGAGTATAATTTAGGAAGTCATACTTTAAAACCTCTGAAAAGTAAAAGAGAAAAATCTGTCTCTCATCTTTAGCTAAACTGCCAAACAGATTAGAAGATATAAATCAATTTGAAAGAATTGTTGAATGGCACAGACTCTATGAAATACTGTCATTACAGGTGCGGAAATTCTATTTTTGTCCTTTATTTCCTATTTATTTCCATTTCTTATAAATACATATATAATGCATTTTTTTAGTAAATGTCAATTTACTATTGAATTGAAAACGAAAGTTACCTATTCAAGAGACTCACTATTATGATTAAAATTGAAACACACAAAAGAGGTTTCAGTCCCACAAAACAGAAGGTAATGGGTTTAATATTTACAGAGCTCCTGCAATGGCTTAGGTGTGGAAATACCATTAACACACTGTGGACGGAACTTTTCTTAATTTTGTTTTTCATACTCATTTATTAGAGACCTATATATACAATATGTTATATATATGTGTATATATATGTGTGTATATATACACATACATGTATATATAACATATTTACATATATACATGTTTTATATATATGTATATATAAATGAATAATTCCAAAAGCTGAAATAAAAACATTTTGCTAATTATTTTCTGATTATTCACTCAGTTAAAGACACAAGATAGAAAATAGTATACGTAAAACCCCTATCCTGAAAGAGTTGAACAACAGATAGGAAGACTCGTGTATCAATGGGATTTATGAAAAAGAGCTAACTTTCTAATCTTGCAAAAGTGTTAATATTGTCCTTTAGGAAAGAAATCGAAAAATGTCCATGACATTTTTCGTGGAAGAAACTGAAAAACAAACAAACAAACAAACAAAGTTTTTCGCATGTAAAGGAAGCAGCTGGGGTAATGGAATATCGGGCCGAAAGATAGTGTGGGCAATGGTCAAGTGGAAAGAAACATCTAGTAAATACCAGAAGTCCGACTCTACTAGAATTTAAGATGTGAGATGTAGGATGAAATGTAAAGACAATACAGAAAGAAATCCAAAGTTCCTTAGCAGAACGATGGTACCACCAGTACAATATTTTGATATTTTGGTATCTTCTTCTCCTTTCAACAACACTGCTTACAGAATGGGCAGCTACAGTGGTAGGAAACAAGGAGTGCAGAGAGCACGAAAACAAGTAAGAGTCTAAAACTTTCTAGGTAGAAATGATGCACTGAATTGGAGTAATTGCAGTCATGGAAAGAAATGTATACATTAGAAACATCTTAGTAATTTACTGAATGGGAATTTGTCAGGGATTGGGCAAGGTAGAAATTTATCTAAATATGATTAGGTTCATATGGGTATATCAGATACAGGCGCCTGAGTGGCTCAGTGGGTTAAAGCTTCTGCTGTGGGCTCAGGTCATGATCCCAGGGTCCTGGGATGAGCTCTGCATCGGATTGAGCTCTCTGCTCAGTGGGGAGCCCGCTTTCCCCTCTCTCTCTGCCTGCCTCTCTGTCTACTTGTGATCTCTGTCAAAACTAGATAAATAAAATCTTAAAAAAAAAAAAAAAAGAATTTCATTGCAGAAGTTAAGAAAAATAGAGTTATTAAATATTACTTCTTTTTTAGACATTTTATATCTGGGATAACTCCTTGGTATCAATTAATATATGCACAATGAAAGATCAGAAGAATGGGAAAAAATTCTAAAAGAGAAAGGGCAAAAAAAACCTTAATATTATTGAACAATTAATATGCATCAGAAACAGTTCTAAACACATAATCTAAACACATAATCATTCTAAACACATAATAAAATACATTCTAAACACATAATCTCATCTCTTTTCAAGCAACCATGTAAGGTAAGTATTACTATTTTATTTTTAGTGCTGAGAAGTTTTTTTTCTTTTTTTTTTTAAGATTTTATTTATTTTTTAGAGACAGAGAGAGAGAGCACAATCAGGAAGAGGAGCAGAGGGAAAGGGAGAAGCAGGTTTCCTGTTCAGGGCTCAATCCCAAGACCCTGGGATCATAACTGGGCTGAAGGCAGATGCTTAACTGACTGAGCCACCCAGGGCTCCCTGAGAAGCTTTAAACTCAAAGTAATAATTTATTTTTGTCTACAGTGTCAGAAACCATAGCTGATGGAATCAATCTGTCAACCTACTTCCATTTCCAGTGTACTTATGATGTGATAATATGTAGATTTTTGAGTCATCTACTAAAGTGACAAAAATCAAACTCTTGATAGTAAGTGACATCACTTTCAAGTAGGTGAAAGAAAAATATAAGGAAATAAGTATTTATGAAACTGTCATATGACTGAACAAATGAGTTCTAAGATGGATGTTCTGAAGTGATTGGTAGAAAAACACAGAACTGTCGAAAGGAGAGCTACCGCATCTGAGGATACACTAGATCTGTTCATGCAAAATCACACCTTCATCTCAGAGATTAAAAGATGGCTCTGCCATCATGTCACCACACAACTGCCTTTCAACACCCAGTAATCTGAAGAACAGACCCTGAAATGACACAACAGATAGTCACTCTATATCTCAAGCATGGCTTGCTTATAAATGTAAGAAGGGGGAAAAGTAAAGAAAAGAAAAACAATGAAAGCAAAAAATGGGAAGAGAAATGTAAATTCTATTTAAAAAAATCCTTATCCTTCACTTGTCTCCCAAATGTTATATATTTGCATCCAAGTGACAAAACCTGAATTATTACCCAGATTTCTAGCTCTGAATAATCTGGGTAACCTCTCCAAATAAGAGAATAATGAAACAGAAGTTTAGAAAGTTAATTAGTGATATTCCCCCCAAAAGAGAAAAAAGATGAATATAGTCATGCTTTATTTAAAGCATAGAGGAGAAAGGGCTACCAGTAAAAATGATAAAAGATAGACAGCAATAAAGAATGAATGTAAGGGACGCCTGGGTGGCTCAGTGGGTTAAAGCCTCTGCCTTCAGCTCGGGTCATGATCCCAGGGTCCTGGGATCAAGCCCCACATCAGGCTCTCTGCTTGGTGGGGAGCCTGCTTCCTCCTCCCTCTCTCTCTGCCTACTTGTGATCTCTGTCTGTCAAATATGTAAATAAAATCTTAAAAAAAAAAAAGAATGAATGTAAGTGCAAAGCTATAAAGGTAGCCCTTCCTCCCCCCACAAAAATGTTATTGTTTTTAAGAACAAGGGACACAGACTGAACATAATCAAAAATTTAGGAATAACTAAGGTAATTACAGTGGAGAAAATGTAAATATCTAGGTTACTTAAATAATTTCACTGAATCATTAAGGGCAACGGGTAGATTTTAGTTTTTTTTTTTTAATAAAAGAGAAATATAGATACAACTTAAAGAATTATGAAGGTTATTGGCATGTTTTTTTGCTGGAGAGACTTTGAGCAAAATACTTTCCAATTTTATTGAAATATGGCGGATACATAATATTGTATTAACTTAAGGTGCACAACATAATGCTTTGATTTATGTACATATTATAAAATAAGTACCACTACCTCACAGTTACATTTTTTCTTGTGATAAAAACTTTTAAGCTCTACTCTCTTAGCAACTTTCAAGTATACAGTACAAAATTTTTAATTATAGTCACCATGCTGTATGTAACATTCCAGAACTTATTTATCTTCTAACTGAAATTTTGTGCTTTTTGACTACCTTCAACCATTCTCCCCCATTCTCTTTCTCCACTCCACCTCCTGCTGGCAATCACAAATCTATTCCTGGTCTCTCTAATTTTGGGATTTCTTACACTTGATATTAGGCAAAAGGCTGGGAAGCAATTTTGAGGTTTTTTAGATCCAACATATAAGTGAGATCATAAGACTTTCTTTGTCTGGTTTATTTCACTTAGTATAATGCCCTCAAGTTCCATCCATGTTGTCATAAATGGCAGGATTTTCCTCTCTTCTGAGGATGAATAATATTCCATTGTATTTGTTGGTTTTTTTGTGTTGTTTTGTTTTGTTTTAAGATTTTATGTATTTATTTGACAGAGAGAGACACAGAAAGAGAGGGAACACAAGCAGTGGGAGCTGGAGAGGGAAGAGCAGGCTTTCAGCTGAGCAGGGAGCCAGATACAGGCCTGGATTCCAGGGGATTATGACCTGGGCTGAAGGCAGCAGTTTAAGGACTAAGCCACCCAGGTGCCTTCCATTGTATATGTTTACCATGATTTCTTAATCCATTAAGCTGTTGATGAGTACTTAGGTTGTTTACATATCTTGGCTATTGTAAATATTGCTGCAATGAATATGGGAGTGCAGATATCTCTTCTAGAGCCTGTTTTTATTTCCTTCAGATATATACCCAGAAGTGAAATTACTGAATCATGTGATACTTAAAATTTTTTTTCAGGAAACTTCATGCTGTTTTCCAAAGTGGCTGAACCAGTTTCTATTCCCAACAGTACACAAGGGTTCTCTTTCCTCTTCATCATTGCCAATACTCAGTATCTCTTGTCATTTTGATGACAGCCATTCTAATAAGGATTTTGACTAGAAAGCAGCTATCAAAGACAGCCAAAATGCAAGTAGAAGGCAAATAACTGCTAAAGGAGTTCTTAGACAAGGGAGAAGTGTTTCAAATTAAAAGAGAGAAAGAAAGAAAGATCTTAGGAAAAGGAAACATTTATTTTCCTAGATCAAATTGGAGGTCCAAAAATAAAACAGAAAATGAAAAAAAAAATACTATTTTTAAGACAAAGGAACAAAAGTTTGAAAGACTATTGCATAATGGTCTTACTTTTAGGAGATGAAGCCAGAAATTTTGGATAAGAATTATGGAGTTGAAGGTTTGAAGATTATGAAAAAGTGTAGATGAAGTCACCGAACGTTGTCAGAAAATGACATAAAAGACATGAAAAAATAGTTTTTTAATACCATCAAGTTGAGGCTAAAATTAAACATGGAGTGAAGCTTAATTTTATTTATTTTATCATACAATTCAAAGATTTGAAAGAGAAAAAATAGTAATAGAGTTGAATATTAGTATAGAAATGACTATGAAGACTTTTGATAGATTTAGAAAATACGGAAAAGGTCAAGAAAATAATACTCAAGCAGAAGTCTGTAAAAATGAGTGAGTGAGAGATGCAGATGTAAGTAGATTTTAATCGGGGAGGACTCAGAATCTGAGATCTGGGATGATAGATGAGTCAAAGATTTACTCATTCTAGTTCATGTCTGAAATAAAGTGAAGAGTTAAGCAAATTGATGAGAGAAAGTATAATAAAGGTAACTTGATATACCAGAGTAGATGTAGTATATAAAGGACATGGAGAATAAAAGAATGAAATTATGATAAAATTACTGAGGAAATTCATAAAAATTCCCAGAACTCAGATGATATAAACATTACATGCAGAAGAGCCTGTGAGTGAACAAAATCCTTCACAGAAGTGCATTGTGGAAATCTAATTTTAAAATATATTTAGTATTTTAAAATAAATAGACTACAAAGAGTATAAATTCTGTGTTCATCTCCATTGTTATACTGTCACATTTGAAGCAATATTATTAGGAAATTATTATAGTAAGGACAGTTTGGGGAATAATTACCAGAAATAGTGATAAATTGGCAACTTAAAATTCTAGATAATATCTACCAATTATTTTTCTTTGAAACAGTAAGATGATAAGACATTTTAATATATACTTATTAAATCTGTAATATCTTAACTTTCAAAATGAACACAAATCTTTCACTGAAATTTCTCCAATGTCTGGAAGTAAATTTAATTTTTACTCTTAATGTAATCATCGGTAGCCATTCTTCAGGTGGTTATAACATTATTTTAGATTGATAACTCATAAGATTTTTAAGCTTATTATAAAAGGAATGTGAAGATATTATTCTATATAGGTCACTTTCTTCAAATAAGACTATGTCTGAATTACTTTAATGTAATATAAGTCAATATAAAAACAACAAACTAAACAATGTTCAGAATAAAAGTTAACACTATTAATTGAAAAAAAAAAACAAAAAAAATCAAAGGTAAATAATCCAAAAGCTGATTATTTTTGAAAAAAGACCACAAAATAGACAAAAATTTTATATTAAAAGCAGAGAGATCAAAAAGGAAAGGAATGGAGTGAGAAATAAAACATAAGCGTAAATAGAGAAGAGACAAATGAGTCTAAGAATACAAACTTACCAATGGGTAAGTGCTGAGGAAATGAATGGTTTCTTAATAAAAGTGTGTATTGACAAGAAAGGAACAGAACTTTGAGACCAATGCAGGGAGAGACACTTAAGATGTAAACTAAACATGTATTTTAAAAAAGATTCTGAATAGCATAATATATAGAGAAGTTGAATCCTTATGTTGTACACCTGAAACTAATGTAACATTATACATCAACTGTACTAAAATTATTACTTTTGTTTTATTTTATTTTTATTTTTTTTAAAGATTTTATTTATTTGTCAGAGAGAGAGAGGGAGAGCAAGCACAGGCAGACAGAATGGCAGGCAGAGGCAGAGGGAGAAGCAGGCTCTCTGACGAGCAAGGAGCCCAATATGGGACTCGATCCCAGGACTCTGGGATCATGACCTGGGCCGAAGGCAGCTGCTTAACCAACTGAGCCACCCAGGCGTCCCATTACTTTTGTTTTAAAAAGACTCTGAATATAGCTGGTTTTCTCAATGTTGTATCTACATTTGAAAGAATAAAATTTATCACTTGGGATGGGAGGATCAGGTTCTCCTGCTTTACCATCAGTTCAGAGTTGGGCCAGTCAGTTGGATGCCAAGCATTTGTGTCTCATCTGCCACTGAAAACTTGGGGGCAGCACCGCACTGCAGCACTGCAGGACGTAAGAGTCTATGATCCCAAATGGCCACTGAAGAGACCTGATAAGACAATGAGAGAAGACAATGGAATTGACCACCTGTGGAGCATACTTAATTCCCCTCTCTTTTGTGTTGCACCAAGAAAGAGTTTCTCTAGGAAGCTCTTGGGGAGAAGTCCTTAAGCGTCCAGTAAAATTTTCCAGAGTAGTCTGTTCAGTTTTTTGTAGGCCTGTTTTAAACCAGTAGCTATATGGTGATGCTTCATTTCCATTGCATCTCACTTTCCTCACTCCTGTTCTTTTCTTCCCACTGTTATTGCCTTTTATGTGCACCTCCTAAATAAAATATCCATTCTTCGATTCTTTTTTTCAGGCTCCATTACATAGAGGACTCAGGGTAAGTTATCAGGGATATAAACAATTTTAGAAAAGAAAATGATAAAGATAATTTAATGCATTTAAACTCATAATCTCAAACTTTTCATTTAACACTATAGACTATTATTCAATAACCAAGAATACCCAAAAAATGAATGAAAAGAGGCTTGCATCATCTGTATAACCACTGTAATCAAATCATTATTATATTGTTTTAGTACAGGTATAAAAATACTATTAATAATCTAGGAATATATATATATGTATGTATATATGTGAATATGTGACAAAGGTGGAATTTTATGTAAATGAAATAAAAGATATTTTGGTTGAGAAATGCAATGGTATTGTTGAATGCCAATGAAGAATAAAATCAACATAAAGTTAATTCACAGTATAATTTTAAATGAATAACAAAATGACTTAAGGTATTAATTTTAACAGCTTACTAAATAGGAAATTACATGTACAGTTTGGGGTTAAGGAAGGCCTTCCTATCTTATAAACAACAAAAAGCAAAAAAATAGGTATATTTTGCCATATTAAACATTAAGTTTTTGAGACAGAAAACAAGAAAAAAATCCAACTCAAAGAGCTAATATTTACAAAAGGAAAATGTGAAAGCTAAAATGAAAACATTTTGAAAGTTTGACAAAGGATATAAACAAATTACAGATACAATACTTATTGGCAATACATGTATGAAAATAATCTCCAGTTTACTGGTAGCCAATGAAATATAAAGTTTTCTAAAATATATGCACCCATTAATTGGCTGATATTAAGAGAATTATGATTAAAGATAATAAGCAAATCAACCAATATTATCTCTCAGTTTTTGATAAGTGTTAAGATGAAGAATAAGTCATGGTAAGAGTACAAGTGATGGGGGAGAGAAAAGAGGGCTTTTTTGGTCTTTATTCTTACACAATGTTGTTTTACCAAACTTATCAAACATAAGGTTAACTAATGAAACATTTCTTCACTCATTTCCTGAACATTTACTGTGCTTAAACAGCACTCCTTTAGTAAAAGGCCAAATTACTCCTGCTTTTTACCAGGAAAGAAGTAGGGTTCTTTATTTTTCTGTAGGTCAAATGCATCACCATTATAATTTAGGTTACTAAAAAAAAAAAAGGAAAAAAAGTCGGATACGTACCTGAGGGTGAATCCTTCATATTGAGGACAGTAAATATAAAAATCGAAGGCCCTGAAGTGTCAGCAAGCTTCATGATTTCCAAGGAGACCAGTGTGATGGGAGTAGATCATGCACCTGAGAACTGAGATGAGAGAAGACAGAGGCAGGGCAGTGTGGACATGTGGGATATGGAGGGACTTCCAGGGTCAGCCCTTGGGGGATTTTGAGCAAAGGAATAACACGGTGTGGCTTGTGTTTATTAAGTGAAAAAAGCAAGTGACAAAGCAAAGGATAAAAGATACTGCTATATTTATATAAAAATATATAAGAAAAATAATTGGAATCCTTCCAAATTTATATGTTTGTATAAGCAAGGAGAAAAGGAATGGAAGGACCCATACCCAGCAGGCTACCATATTGTCACAGGTCTGTGGGGATGGTGGGTTGGGATAGAAAACGTCTTTGCCAGTTTTCATAGTATTATTTATTACAGTGAGATTATATTATTTTTGTAACTTTAGAATAATCAAAATGGATGAGTTTGAAGAAAGTTTAAATACTCTCATCCACAATTATAGTTGAACAATAAATATATTAAGATGCAACATATTAAAAAAGATAATTCAGAATTTTGGCTGTAATTTGAAAGAATAACAGTGAAATTATTTTTACCACTAAAAAATAAACAATTAGATTTGTACTTCAAGTACTTATATAATGCTAATTACAGTGTACCATCTTTTAGGAATCATATACTTACTCTCTAAATATCAACTTCATCGTGTTTAGAAATTCACATTTGCAAATGTGTCTAAGAGATCATACTAACATTTTGTGCTCTGTGACTTGACATTTACACATAGTATTCTTTGCTTTACCATCAGTAAAATGAGAACGATATTCATCTGTCTCATGGGATTGGTATAAGGATTAATTAGATAATGTTTATAAAATGTTTTGAAGATTAAAAGTGCTAAGTATTATTATGTTTATTACTGCACTACTGACTCATCTGTGTTCCTAAAGGACTTAATCTATTAGTTGGCTAGCAATCAACATTTCAAATCATCAAGCCACTGAAAATAGCTTCAAATCCTTAGCAGACTGAGCCTAAAATAGTTTCCTTTGAAATTGTCTCACTAAATAACAAGAAGTCCTTTTAGTATATTTCACCCAATTTAATACCATCTCTCTCTAATATTATTCAATCAGATCTCAATTACCCTAAAATATTTCTCCAGTGATTAATCCATTTTTATCTAACAAATATTGCTTTAGCATAATGCCTATAGAGAATGATCAGAACATTTCAGAGGTTTACAAGGAAATCTGTGAATCTTAAAGTTATTATTTAATAAAACAATGTGTTTATTTATATTTACTATTGAGATATTTTAGGTAAGATCTTCAAGCTATAATTTAGACAGAAACCCTGTCTCCATTACTAATGATTACCATATGTCCCCAGATACCTCTCTCATTTGTTTCCATATTCAGTCAAATATATATATTATCTTCATTCTATTCCAGTCATTCTTTCCTAGTTGTTGGCTTTAGGCGATATTTTAGAGCCTACATTAGTGGCAAGAAGCTGTACAAATTTTGGAAAGAACAGTATACAAACTGTAAAAATAATGACATAGACAATATTAAGTATTCACCCATCTTATATAAGCACATAGGCTGAAACTTATAATACAGTTATATCAGCTGAAAGTAAAATAGTATGTCAAAAATAAATCCAGATTGAAGATACTTTGGAATGTTTTCCTAAAATAACAAAGATTTATTATAATTTCATGTTAACATCCACCACATTTCTGCTATTCTTCTTAATATAGCATCCATTTTCAGGGCATCCATATTCATTACAAATGAATATATAATTTATATTCTATTTTAATATTTCTATTTGAGTTACCAAATTTTACAATTAAAAATATTGTTGAAGAAAAGGCAAAATAAGTCAGTCAGAGATCAGCAAATACCATATGATTTCATTCATGTGGAACTTAAGAGACAAAACAAATAAGCAGAGGGAATAAAGAGAGAGAGAGAGAAACCAAAAAATAGACTCTGAATTTTAGAGAACAAACACATGGTTACCAGAGGAGAGGTGGGTTATGTAGGTAATGGAGAATAAGGAGTGCGCTTGTCCTGACGAGATCCGGGTGTTGTGTGGAAGTATTGAATGATTATATTGTGTACCTGATACTAATATTATGCTGTATGTTAACTAACTGAAGTTTAAATAATAATTGTTTAAAGTGATAAAGATACTGATGCTGTCTGCGATAGTACTATCTTTCTATTAACTCATAACTTTTTCATACATTTAATTTAAAGTTATGCTAAAGTTGAGAGCACATAGGTAACACATGTATTTGTTAAAGGAATATTTTCTCATCAGTAAATATCATTTCTTCTCTTATGTGGTGTTGCACTATCATATTTGTTTAATAAAGTTTATAAAACTACTATTAATACACTTGGGATACTACATACTTTACTTTGACAGTATGCAGTAAATAAATATACAACATACTTTTTACAAAGACAATATCTGTTAATAGAATCTAGGTCTATAATGGCATATATATATGCCATTAACTATATTAACTATATATAGTTGGATTCAAGAATTCACACCTTGTTTATGTTAACTGAAAGTTTTATGGATATTGATTGTTAAATTTCTATGACATAAAGTGAAAGTGACTAGCATATGATATTATAAAATATTTGGATATCACTATTAGGATGCATATCACAAAGACTTATAAACAGAATAGGACATGTTATTTAGGGGACTGTTGTAATAGGCTCTTATAGATTTTAATAAGCTCTACAGCTATATTTTATTATTTTCTCTAAGTGAGTTTACAGCATTAGAGAAGTTTGGGAACATTGTATTTAAAGCATAGTGTTAAGGGAGTGGTGTTAGGCTATAAAAAATCTATTAGAGATTCACTTAGAGTATGCTCAGGAGAAAGGACAGAGTTTGGAAAACACCAACATTTAAGGAAAAAGAATAGTAGGGAAAAAGAACAATAAAGGAGAATGAGAAATAAGGGCCACTAAAATGCTGTAAAATTAGGTGCCACAAAGATACAAAAAAGAAAAGCAATTTGAGGAAATGGGTACTGGTTAACAGTGCCTAATGGTCTAGAAAAGGGCAATCACATAATCTATAAAAAAATCTTTAAACAAAACATAATTCGAAATTTTGGCAGTCAACAATTTTGAAGTGAGGAAAGAAAGAGTAAATAAGCCACTACTGCCAAAGGAAAAGGAAAAAAAAAGGAAATAGACTGAAGAATAAATTATAGATGGGGAAGTAGAGACAGTAAGTATCAACCACTTCTCAAAAGGATGTCAGTGAAGAGGTGAGATGAGGTAGTGTGGTCATGGATGTGAAAGACTGAATATGATGGCTTATTTTATGTGTCAACTTGACTGCGCCAAGGAATGTCCATATCTGGTTAAATAAACATTATTTTGAGAGTGTGTATATGAGAGTGTTTCTGGAGCAGATTAACAATTGGATTGGTGAACTGAGTAAAGCAAATGGCTTTCCCAATGGGCACGGACATCATCTAACCCACTGAGGACCTGAATAGAACAAAAATAAAAAGGTAAACTGAATTCTCTCTGCATGACTACATGAGCTGGAAAATTTGTCTGACACAAGCCCTCCTGGTCCTCGGGCTTTCAAACTCTGACTAGAACCTACATCATTTTATCTTTGATTCTCAGGTGTATTTAAAATATACCACTGATCGGGTTCTCTGCTTGGCAGGGAGCCTGCTTCCTCCTCTCTCTCTCTCTCTCTCTCTCTCTCTCTGCCTCTCTGCCTACTTGTGATCTCTCTCTGTCGAATGAATAAATAAAATCTTAAAAAAAAAAATAAAATATACCACGGATACTCCTGGGTCTCTGATGGCAGACCATGGGGCTTAGCCTTCATAATTGCATGAGTCAACACCTTATAATAAATCATATATACATACTGCTGGTTCTGTTCCCTAGTATAGATTTGGTATTAAGAGTAGGTCTAGAGAAACAGAGTTTTAAGGGTGAGTTTTCCAATTAGTTCTGGGTTTCTGGAATTAGCTCTCCAATTTGATTAGATTAAAAGACACAAATGATTTTATTTATAGTAGCAAAGAGCATTGACAGTTCATAGTGTCCATGATGTGACCCAGCAAAAGAGATATGTAAATATCTGCATTATTACTCCTAAACAACAGTATAAAAAGCAAGGAGCTGGGTGACAGTAAATATGATACTTTGGAACATTTTTTGGAAAACTTACAAATATCATAAGCTTGGCTGCTTCCACCCAATGTCACTGGATGAAGTGATGAATGAAAAGAATGAACTCAGGGATTTAAATTCCAAGCTCAAGCCTGTGTCCTTGAAGTAGACCCTTATCTCTTGCAGATGCAAAGATGAGATTGATGAAAATCAACACAGAATTTCATCCTATGACTGGCTGAACTACAGAGCAGGTTAAACTCTCAGTCTCACAAGATGTCTATTGTTGAAATGAGGGCATTTGGGGCTCCTGGGTGGCTCAGTGGATTAAAGCCTCTGCCTTCAGCTCAGGTCATGATCTTAGGGTCCTGGGATCGAGCCCCGCATCAGGCTCTCGGTTCAGCGGGGAGCTTGCTTCTTCCTCTCTCTCTGCCTGCCTCTCTGCCAACTTGTGATCTATCTGTCAAATAAATAAATAAGTAAATAAAATCTTAAAAAAAAGAAAGAAAGAAATGAGGGCATTTATTAGGGAAGAATGGGATCCTACAATTTGAAGTGGAGAGACTCTGATGAATCTAGGGATGTGGAGCTCCTAAATTCTGATCATTTTTTCTTTTCTTCCTTCCTTCCCTCCTTCCTTTCTCTCTACCTCCCTTCCTTCCTTCCTTCTTTTTTCTTTCTTTCCTTCCTTCCTTCTTTCCTTCCCTCCCTTATTTTTTGGATTAGAAGATTTTAATATGTTAGTTTCCTCATGTTGATTTACAGATTCAACTTAAAAAAAAAAAAGTTTTTTTTTAAAAGTAGGTTCCTCACTCACTATGGGATTTAAGCTCAAGATCAAAGTCAACATGACTTTGAGATCAAAGTCAACATGACTTTGAGATCAAAGTCAACATGCTCTACCAACTAAGCGAGCCATGCCCTCCATTTTGTCTTGGTTTTCTTTTTGGCATTAGGAGAGGTCTCCCCCCGGCCATTGAAAGTAGATTCCATACTCCCAGTGGTATCAGGTTTTTCTGTCTACAGTAGTGTAAGACTTTTCATCTCTATATAATAAGATTAATCGTATATTCTGCATTTTTTTGATAGAATGGTAAAGACTTCCACTGAGGCAGTGACTTGTGACTAATGCTGACTCTTCTTAGTACCATCCACACTTGTACTCTTTGCTCCTGACCTATAACTAGACTGTAGTCCCAGCAGCCCTTAAAGTGAGATGCAACATATGACCCATAGGAGATATATTACACTCCAAAAGAACTACTTGAGTATTCTAATTTATATCAACATAAATCTTGGGAACATATGTGGAAATGCATAATAAGGAGGTGGGATAATGTTAGAACAAACATAGTAAAGTTGACCCTTGAACTAACAGGGGTTAGGTGTGCTGATCTCATACACAGTCAAAAATTGGTATATAATTTTGACTTTCCCAAAACATAACATAAACAGTCGATTAGCAATATATATTGCAATATATATTTTGTATTATATAAAATTAAGATATAAAATATGTATAATATAAAATACAGTATTATTAATACAATATATATTAGATACAATATAGTAAGCAGGGAAAAATGTTTTTATGAAAATCACAAGGGAGGAAAAATACATTTGTAGTGCTGTACTGATTTGATCAAAAAATCCATGTATAAGTAGACAGTTCAAATATGTGTTATTCAAGGGTCAACTATAGATAGGTAGATGATCAATAGATGGATGTGTGTGTGTGTGTGTAAATGTCTTTGTTTTCTTTTATCTCTTTTTCCTTTAATGTAGCATAGAATGTGTTGACTTTATATCATGTTTATGTATTGTCAATTTTACATGACAGAATTTAACTTATGGGCTATCAAGGAAAAAACACTCAAGCGAGACAGGGAAACTGAAGGGACCCCATTAAAAAAGCCTTTATTTTTTTTTTCCTTTGCTCTTTTTCAGACTTCTATTCTTACTAAGACCTGCACTCCACCGCATTCTACACGTGGTCTATCTATGAAGGTGTTTCCTCAAGAGATTAACTTTGGATTGGTGAACCAAATAAGGTAGATGTTCCTTTCCAAGGTGGGTTGCCTGAATAAAACAGAAAGGTAAAGGAAAAGACAATTCTCTCTTTGCTTAACTGAGTAAGTCTAAGCTTGTTATTCTGTGGTAAGTACTCCTGGCTCTCAGATCATCAACATAGGCCACTCACTAGCTTTCTTGGGTCTCCAGTTTGTACATAACATATCATGGGATTTCTCGGCCTCATAATCATGGGATCACAAGGTAATGGGTTTTTTTTTTTTTTTTTTTTTTCTGGAGAATCCTGACTAATAATATTTAAGTTTTGAGAGTGGCTTTAGAAGATGAGAATTTTAAGAATAAGTTTTCCAGACTAGTTCTGGGGCTTCTTTGGAATTGGCTTTCTAATACATCTCCTGTAATCTTTGTTTCTCTGGAGAACCCTATTACACTGAGGAAAGTGGGAGTTTAGTCACTGAGTCTGGGGAGAGCAGAAAACTGAGTTCAGAGGCTTGAGGGCCCATTCCTGTGGTTATGAAGACACCCTACAGGACTGATAACTGGTCTTGTATTAGAATGAAAGATCTAGAACAGTGTCTTTAAAGGACGTTAAAGGGAGAAATCACTGCCGTACCAAAGAAAGGCAGGCAAGTTTCTATTCCAGTTATATGAGCCTCAAAATGAACATTTACTCCTAAAGGAAAGTTGTGAGCTACAAGAATATGTACCATATCTACTAACCCTAGAACTTATAAAGTTGTTTGGAGAAAAAAAAAATCAGTTAATATTTAAAAAGACCAGAGAAGCAGTGTCCTCAAAAGACTGACATACTTAGAACAATGAAATTAAGGAAACTTTTTATAGGTAAGTTGAAAAAGCCAAAGATTTTTTTGGTTAGTTCATTGCTTGATGGCTACTTGACCTCCAGTCTTATTTCATATGGAGTAGGGATTCAGTGTGTGCAACAGAAAGGTTCATAAGCATGCAATCATCATAAGAAAGTATGGTTGATATAAAATAATGCTAGCCAATTTTTTTGTGGATGCTATACAAGTATGAGAAAACCAAGAGAAGTTAAGTCATCTTTGTCCATAACAATTTTAAAGATGAGGCAAAAGATGGTTCTTAACTCAGATTAATAAGCTTAGGAAGGTTTTTCAAATAAAATAGCCAAGAAATATGGGGGGGGGGGAGCAGAAAGGAAGGCAAAGAGTCAATAAGAATAAGAACTTTCTTTTATTAAGTATGTTATTAATAAGCTCTAGTTTAACAAATTAGGAATCAAGGCGATTGGTTCTTTTTCTAGCTGATTAGTCTTCTGGGCTAACTAGTTCTCTATTGTCACTGTTGGCAATGAAGTCATAATTCCTAAGGATCAAATGAAACTGATTACATCTTAAATGTTATTAATATAGCATCAAGAAAAAAACAATAGTCTTGTATATTCTCTTCCCCACCAATGTGGCTCATGTTTCCATAAGCCACTGGATGCTTAGCATGAAATTCAGAAGGGCTGAAAGTATAAAATGAAAATAATACTGAATATAATTGGAGTTAAATTTGATATGACTGAGAAATAACAAAATTATACAACTTAACGAGAAATGATCAAGTTTTTGTGTCATTGTGCATCAGACAGAATGAATCAGATGTACAAAAGATATAAAGTGTATTCAATTATGAAAAAATGATTTTTTTCTAAGAATATTTTATATACTAAAGAAGTTCTATTTCTTTAGAACTAATTCTAAATAGGTTTATTATTATTATAGGTTCAATAAATACATTTATTTGGTTTGCTTTTTAAAGGTGTATAAGTGAAATATATCAGGCCAAATAAAAGATTTTTTTAAGGCATCTGAACTTCTAATTGCAAAACCTCTAGTTTATAATTCCACCAAAATTCATATAGAGAAGCAACAATTACAAAATTGATAAGAAATTTGGGAGAAGGGTCAATTAGAATTAGCTATGGCAAAACATCCCTATTTCAGAACTTAAAAAAAAAAAAAGAAAGAAAGAAAGAAAGAGGAATACTGGAGAGGGTAGGCTTCATGTTTTACTGCAACCGATCATCTTACAGGTGTTTAGCACTTTTCCCTAGGAGTCTTACTTTCGTGTAATTTATTGTGCTTTTTGTTATATAATTCATAACCATCATCATTTCCCATTTCTTTTTTTGTATAAAATATAATATGATGTTTATATTTTACTCAATAAAGATCTACTTATATTAATCTACACTTACTTGTACTGCAAATTTCCTATGATCTCCTTAGTTGTGTGTTATTATCAAATATGTATTACCATATAACTTAAGTCCCTACCAGGCACAGAAGTACTGCTATGACATTTGCAATAAAATCCATTTATTCATTCCCCAATTTCTTAAGTATCAAAATAACCTTAAGATTTATGAGTAAACGAAATGAAATTGGGTTATTTTCCCTTATTTTTTCCAGAGGAATACAAAACTAACCACTTAGAAACAGCATGTGAGCTAGCTTATCATATAGCTCAAATTTGTGCTATTTTTTTTTTTAACACTGCTTCAAACCCTCATCATTTCTGAAGATTTCAAGCTACGAGTGACCAAAATTGCTGGATCAGTTTTTTGAATGATCCTTAGCTGGTAATCATGCAGATTATCAGAGAAGAATGGAAGACGGAAGAGCCACTAAATTTAGACAGACCAGTCCACAATTTTAGAACTAATGTTGGAACCTGTAATCTGAGTCAAGTCTCTGTACTTGTTTATTTCATTCCAACATTCACCACATTTCACAGACCAGAGGAAACAGAGGTTGCTTGTGTACTTTGTGTTTCTTTCTTTCGTTTTTGTTTTGTTTTGTTTTTTGGTAAACAAGAGTTCTTACAGTTCTGTAGTTCAATGACTTGGAGAAAGTACTGAAGAGACAATGAAGTTCTTTCGTTTTGGAGAGGTAAAATTCCAGAAACCCCATCAGTTAACACATTCACATACTCAAATCACATTCAACATCATGGCGGATATTTGTTCTTCTACACAGTGGCAGGAATCTGTTATACCTAGAAGCATACATGCCAAAGCCTATAAGGAAATAACCCTGTGCTCTGATAGTGCATGTCAAAAGGGTGGGTGGGATTGAATCTGTGAATTTTAACAATTCTCTGCCTGTGTCACATGTCAAAAACTGAGCATGAAAATAATCAAGTTGTGTTTTCACAACCAGCCCAGTTATCACTGCTGCAACTGGGCTGATCATAGTGACTGTGGTCCAATTTTAATGGCCATTAATGACCTGATCGTTATTTTGTGACCTGAAAAATGTCACTTAGAATATATTGTTGAAATCGAGCTACGAATACTTTATTTTATATCAAAATGTGTGCATGTGTTTTATTTATAAATATGTTTAGATGGTATTAGATCCTGAATTTTTTTTCCTTTCTTTTTCTGTTTTTGGGGGCAGGGTAGTGGGGGTCCATTTGGGTTCCAAACACAAGTCTAAGGACTTTAATTTTTCCTCCAATGACAGGAATCTGTCCCTTTTTAGAAGATAATATAAATAAAAATTTATGTCCTATCACGGCAGTGCAAGGGAGCCACCCCAGAAATCAGATGAGAAAAGAAGGAAACAGAAAGATTTAGGAACCTGCAAACTCCATAACCAGTTCTGATAAAAAATAAGCACTTTGCAATTGAGAATAGATTGAATTTAGACTTGCAATTTGAAAACTTAGAACGGGTAGCAATGATGAAGTTGAAATCTGAATGATCTGTAATTTGTGGAGAATTCCCTTTGCCCTCAAAGACCAACTTCTTCTTTGAGACTGTCCATCTTTCAGTCTTCTGGCTTCTCAAGCCAAGAGAGTACACAGTGCATCCTGTTGCTGTCCACCGCTGATACAATGGTTTACGTACTCCTGATTCACCAGCCAAGGCTTCACACTAAAGTTTCTCTCAACACATGCCTTACCTCCTTCATTCAATCCCCACTAGCCCTATCTCTGTTGGTTCTCTGTCCTGCTGTAGATTTAAGTAAGAAGCAACTACACTCTTCTACACTACTGTATTTTCTCAAAGTGTCCCATGAATTCATTCTTGTAGGAAATATATCTTATGGTATATTATGGAAATTAATATTTAATATTTTAAAAGAAATTCTAGTTACCTCTACGTACCCTTGAAAACTGCATAAAAATGCTAGAGTCCACAATTTTTGTAAAATTGCACAGAGAAGGATGCTAGGAGCCATTACTGCAGTATCATATGTGTGATGTATGTTTATTCTACATTAGAATGTCTAGAAAACACAGAGAATGAAAACAAAATCAGTACTGGGACTGACTGGAGGTAAGGTAGGATACTATGAAGGGAAATGCAGATAAAGAAATGTCACTGTGAACATACTCAAGGACTTTATATAAAACTCTATAAGTAAAGTGGATGATTAAAAAGATTCAAGCAGAGAGATGTCATGATTGTGTTGTTACTTAAGTGGTTCAAAAAAGCAAAAACAAAAACAAAAACAAACCCAAGCGTTTTACTGAACCACATTTAGAAATGTGCAGGAAAATAGAATAATAATCAAAAGTATGTCACAATATGAGTATGCCTGGAAATCAGCACTTGGTGGAAATAATTTTAATTTCTTCTGAGCTTTGTTAAAGATGGCACATATTCTCTATCAAGTACATTTATATTTATATATGTATATTTTAATATAGCATATTACCTGATTATCTCACAAATATACAATATGGACACATGTCATTATGATCTCATAGTTTCCTTTCTTTTTAAAGATATTTAATTATTTGAAATCAATACCTAACCCACTGAGTCACTCAGGTGCCCTCATAAGAACTCTTTTAAAAGAATAGTGCTGCTTCTCAGTTATTATCCAAAATATGTGTAACTAATTGAATTAAATTATCCAATACCTGTATTATTCTACTTGTATAAAATTATTTCTACTGTCAAGTTATAAACAATGAAATGCCATATTTTCTCTACTTCAATGCCATACTTGCAGTCATAGTATTATGCTAGATGCTATGTTTAAGCTCAAATAATTATTGTAGTAAACATGAAAAGCAGCCAGCTGCTTATAAAGGAATTTCAGTTTTGGTCCATGCCTATTAAGTTGACTGAAATATCTAGTCTTCACCAACAATAATGACTTTTCAAGTAGATACATAATATAACTCCATCTAAATGTGTAAGTAATTTTTACATAAATGATCTCAATACCTATTTTAATCATCCTGTTCAATTGCCACAGTAAATTCCAGGTACCACAGGAGAAATAACCTTTATGCTACTTGAGGCCAACCCTTCCACATGTAATTTGAAATCCAATATCTCTTATGGTAGGGAAATACCCTTTGTGGTTTCACTGTTTGTTACACGTTGGGTTTTTCTCATTACTATATGAAGATATTTACTTCATCAATTACAATAGTTGATCTCTCTGGCTGTAGAATTGGACTGCTTTTATTTGAACCAATTTTCTAACTATCACCTAAGTTACTTCAGCTAGGCTAATTAAAGTCCCTAAACCTTAGTTTCCTCCTCTGTTAAGCTGGGAGAACAACCTACCACCACAAGATTTTGCCTGGATTAAGTGAATGAAGAATATATAAAATGCATTTTGGAAATGCATGACAGATAGTAAATATTTTTTTTTAAATTGAGTGTTACTATTTTTAAATTATTATTTCCATTTTTTAAAGATTTTATTCATTTATTTGACAGAGAGAGACACAGCGAGAGAGGGAACAGAAGCAGGGGGAGTGGGAGAGGGAGAAGCAGGTTGCCTATGGAGCTGGGAGTCTGATGTGGGGCTTGATGCCAGGACCCTGGGATCATGACCTGAGCCGAAGGCAGCCGCTTAACGACTAAGCCACCCAGGTGCCCTTATTTCCTTAATTATCACTTAATTAAAATTTTTCTCAAAAGTAAGTTTTTTAAATTATTAGTTTTTACTTACCATTTCTAGTTATCAATCTGATATTTGGTCTTTCTTAATGCTAATTTTGTAATAATTCCAAACTTCGAGAAGAGTGTCAAGTTTATGACTGAGAACACTTATGAATCCATTACTCAGATTTACCAATTGTTAATATTTTGCTACATTTACTTTAACATGTGTTCCCACTCTTTTATAACACACACACACACACATACAACCCTGAACATTTTTTACCAACTTCTACATGATCACACACTCTATTTATAATTGGTATGAATGGAATCAGATTGACCTTTTTATTCCTGCCTTTGCCCACTGAAAGAGACTTGGAACAATTATTCTTCAGTAACAATGAGCACATCCCAGTCCTTCATAAAACCATAAAGTCAGCAATCTCCCATGCCTTACCTCAATCCATAGATATTTATTTTTAGATTTTATTCATTTATTTATTTAGGGAGAGAATGAGAATGCACAACCAGAAGTAAGGGGAAGGGACAGAGTGGAGGGAGAGGAGAGAGAATCTCAAGCAGACCCCAAGCTAAGCATGGAGCCCCACCAAGGGCCAGACCTCAAGACCCTGAGATCATGACCTGAACTGAAACAAACCAAGAGTCAGTCACTTAACCAAATGAATTACCCAGGCACCATCTCCACACCCCTTTCCATATTTTTATCTTCTTTCTTCTATATAGCATATACATAAATTATCTGATGAGTAAGCTATGAACTATGTGTACATAAATATTATTAAAATACGTTAATATATGTTGAAATCATGAATTTATACTGATATTTCTAATTGTTATCTAACACCACAGAATCCATTCTTGCCTTTTATCATTTGAAAAATTATTCAAGTTCAATTATTCAAACTAAAAAAAAATATATGTTTTTATTCCCTTCTTATATTGCGAGGATTCTGGCTCCCAACACAATCAGTATATTTACTCATTAGCATTGTCTTACAATATTGCCTGAATGAGTGCAGCATTTGTACACCCAAAATATTCTGAAAAGCAAACTATTAAATAGAATTTAATAATTGTTTGATTGTTTGATTGGTTAAGAGTGTTTATTTTTTCTCTTTCCACTGAGAACATAAAATCGAAGTGTTGGGTTCAAATTTACTTGAACTGGACATTCTTTTTTTTTATACTTTTTATTTTGAAATAATTATACACTCACAGGAGGTTATAAAAATAGTACACAGATTCCTGTGAGGTCTTCACACAGTTTCTCTCAAAAACATTATCTTGCATAACCAAAAAACTCACATTGCTGCGACACTATTAACTGGTCAACAGGCCTTAACCATATTTCATCATTTTCACATGTATTTATTGTACACTTTCACTTGTAATGCAATAACAATCTGACATCTATCCTTACGTGCAATTAATTCCTCTGCAGAAGGTCATTCCTACTTCTCTGGGTAGGGAGAGATGCAATGTTTGGAAACTTTTCAATCAATATTTGACTGATGTTTATGTGATATTCAATAATCTTTACAACTTCCTCCTTGTGATCCTGGTTTTCTTTAGTTTCTGAGACACTGCTTGTCTTTTTCAGTATCTGTTCCGCAGTGCTTTTCTAAGATTCTCTTCTTTACTCCAGAATGTCAGGATTTCTGCAGTTTACATCTGTATTCTCTCTCTCTCTCTTTTTTCTTTCCTTACTCTTCTGCCACAAAATAAAAACCGAGTACATGAAGACTGAGTAAATGGATTGAAAAGTTTGCTTTTGTGAAACACTATTTTGTCATATTTACAATTGCAGTTTAAGTTTTCTAATAGATGTTTCAAACTCCACCAATTAACCATCCTAATATTAAATTCAGTCCTCAAAAATCGAGAGATGAAGAAACTAATGTAGGTTGAAAGAGATTTTTCCCTACAATTCTTCCTTTAATTCTGAGCTTTGTTCATAGAAACTTGATTATAGAGCAGTCTAAAATGATTTGAATTCTCTCAACATCACTGTATTATTAAGGCTCCTGTTATTCTGATTAAATAAAAGCATTGGTTTCCAAGCATCATCCAACTGAATTCTGTCTTATTTCATTTATTGTACAACAGAAAGGAAGCTGGATAATAGGGGAAAAAAAAGCAAAGTGAAGAGCTAGGAATTAATAAAAAAGAGAGACCAGAAGGCATCTTCGTGATTTAGTTCAGAGTTGGAATCATTTTGTAATCTACAAACTAAATTCTGCTCTCACAATATGTGCTAAACTATGTGATTATGTAAGAATTTAGAGCAGTCACTAGGTATCTGTTACCTACTTCTAGCAATATTATTACATCTTAAATATTAGAATGTTATTTATAGAATTAAAAAGTAAAAGTGATCTATTACTGATGTGAAATAAACTATTCATGCTTATTTACTAAGATACTAGAATTAAGTGCTTACTAAATATTATAGTTTTAATAAAATAGTCTGTTTAATAAAGTGTATTGTTTGCTTCACAAATATGGAAGGAAACCATTTTATATAGTCATTCAAGGGCAAATCAAATCTACATGTTGAAAACTGATTATTCATTCCACATAATGGAGAACAACGGAATATGAGTTGGAAGACTTTATGCAGTTATGGACATGCAGAGTGAAGGTATTAAATATAAGGTCCTTATTAATTATAAGGTTTAAAAAAGTGAACAATAAAAGTATATGGTATAACATAAACAAATATGAATTCTGATAATTAAATATGAAAATATGTTAGAGGTTTAAATGACTAAAAATAAAGAGGGCTTTTTAGCCCCAAATTTCCAAATAAAAGGGACCTTGAAAAGTTTACAATAGAAAACAAATTTTGGTAAAGCTCTCTGTAGAAAAGGAATGGTTGCTATGCATTCTGTTCTGTAACATACTTGTTTTTTAATATGAATTAGCTTATATACATTGGGTAAATAGGAGAATGATACTAGTAAACACAGGCTTGTTTATATGCATTCTTCCCAGCAGATTAATGTTTTGCAGCGATTGTTAAAAAATACTGAAAATCTCACAGAAGCACCTTTCTTTGGTGAAGAAGTGGATAGTTGCTGTTGTTTTTATTAAGGCTCTGATCATAAGGTACTGGGTTCTGAGTGATTGACAGCTCTATTATTCCCATAGCCCTATTATTTCTAAGGCATGATTTTTGTACAAGAGGGTTTTCAGGAACCCATATATAACAGAAACTCCTGTACCATCTTACGATTGTCATATAGGTAGGATGAAGAATTTAAAAATATCCACAATGTCAGAACATAAATATTTCAAATTACAAGTTTACTACTAATTTAGTAGCAAGTAGGTAATATCAGAAATTATCATGGACTTCTAGCACTTAGGCAAAACAGAAAAGTTATTTATTTTTTTTAAGATTTTATTTAGTTATTTGACAGAGAGGGAGATCACAAGTAGGCAGACAGAGGGGAAACAGACAGAGGGATCCTACTGAGCAGAGATCCCCACGTGGGGCTCAATTCCAGGACCCTAAGATCATGACCTGCACCAAGGGCAGAGGATTAACCCAATGAGCCATCCAGGTTTCCTGTTCTTTCTTTGAACTGTAACATTCCAGCCTGCTAAATAAATTATAAATTCTCTAAGAGCAGTATCTGTATGTTTTCTTTCTTCCTGTCCCAGGATATTTCCTTTCATTCTATACATTAAATACTCAATAGGTGCTTGTTGTTGTTAGATCAAATATCAGTTCACTTATTATGAAAAAACATACTATTACCCTTTATGGAAAGTTATGTAATAAAAACGGTCATATTCAGTCTATAACCCAATAATCCTATACCTATGGATTTTCCTTAGGGAAAAAAAAAAGTGACCAGAATTTAAAAGTACATAAAAAATATAAAATAAATGACCAGAATTTAAAAGTACATATAAGATATAAAATATATTAATTTACAAATTAATTGTAAATATATTCAAGTGTGTAGTAAGTTGCTATATATAAAATGAACAAACAACACTAACAATTTTATAAAATAATATTAAGGGGGAAACACAGTATATCAAATGGTATCATGATGATAAATGGTGGTGTTTGGTGTTTAGGAAAAAAATGTCAAAGTAGTATGCAAAAATTAACATGTTTTATATGGTAGGGTTGTTTTAATTTATTCCACATTTTTATCTTTTTTATTTCATATTTTAAATAATTTAAAAATAAAATGCTAAAATGACTTTAAGTTGCAAAGTTGACATTTTGTTATCTTTGACAAGAGTCTGTTCTTTAAAAGATTTTTTAAATATAAAATAAAAAATGTAATAAACTATATTTGACATTATGCTAGCTATGTGGGAAGTAACCAAATAGAGATAGATCTAGAAAAATGAGAGATAATTCTGTATAGTTATGATGTTTTTAATACCCTCTGGTTAATGTACTCTATAGTGTTAATCTATACCTATTACTTATAATGATAATTATCAATATACATATGTTCTTGTGAGCTTTTTTCTGTGTTTTCATGAATAATTTGTAAGGCTTATTTTAATTATTATAACAATATACTTTGTGGATCAACGTCTTAAGTGAGACATGACCTTAATTTATAAGCAAGCACTATAATTATTTCCTTATATGTGATATTTTGGAAATGCTATTTTTTAAAAGATTTTATTTATTTATTTGACAGAGAGAGAGATCACAAGTAGGCAGAGAGGCAGGCAGAGAAAGAGGAGGAAGCAGGCTCCCCACTGAGCAGAGAGCCCGATGTGACACTGGATCCCAGGACCCTGAGATCATGACCGAAGCTGAAGGCAGAGGCTTAACCCACTGAGCCACACAGGCACCCAGGAAATGCTATTTTTAAACATTTACTTATCTATTACCTTATTGTGCTGATATAAGTTTTAATAATTCCTCTTCATTCATTGTGTAAAGCACACAAATATACAATTTCTGTATATTACTATTGAATTAAATCATATTGCCGTTAAGCTGTCCTTTTCTTCTTTAATAATATTTTATTTTTTATATTAATTTAAATTCTGCTCACTTGATATTAGTATAGGTATACTAGCTTTCCTTTCGTTCATATGTTGAATAGTATATCTTTTTTCTTTATTTTATTTTCCACCTTTTTGAAAATGTGTATTTTAGCTATGTGTCTTGTAAGCAACTTATATATGAGATTGCCTTCTTTTGATTTATGCATGTCTTATTTTTTAGAAAAATTTATGATGGCTATCACTCTTCCACTCTCTCCTTAGTGGTTATCATGGAAATTACAACATACATACTTGATTTACCAAGAATTGACATTTTGCTTCTCCCTGGCCAAGGTAAATACCTTAGAATGTGTTAACTATTCATTCCCCTCACAGTTTATGCATTCTTGTTTTATTATACATAGACATACATATTCAGAATAAGATATCATATTTTTTTGTTTTACCTACACATATATTTAGGTTCATCTGCAATTTTTTTTCCCATTCTTTTTCCTTTCTATCTGTGTTTTCAAACTTGAATCTGTTGTCATTTTCCTTCTGCCTGTAAGAGACATTTCAGAGTGTCTGCTGGTCAAACATTCATTTAATTTATGTTTGAAGCATATCTTCAAGTATATATATATATATATATATATATATATATATATATATCTAAGTTGAATATGTTCACATGTTGTCAGTGACCATGTTTCTGGTTTAGGAGTTTAATCAGATTCTCTCTGTGTCTTTCTGTGTCTGTTTCTCTCTCTCCTTCTCTTAATCTCTTTCTCCCTCGGCCCTTTTGTTTTTTGGTAGACCCCATGTTTTACCCCCAAGAATTTAAAGGACATAAAATCCCTGGGTAGCTTCTCATTTTCTCGTCTGCCCAAAGTTCCAGAATTGGCAGATGTTCTTACAGAAAAAGAAGCTCTGAATTCTAGAATGACCTCTAGGTGTTCTGTTCTGTTTTGTTTTCCATTTTTTTATTATCCCTATAACTTGTACAACTTTGTTTGCTCCCAGATGTCCTCAATAGATGATTATTACTTTTTACTCGGGTTTTCTACTTATTTTCAGTGGAAGCATTGGTTTCAATTATCTAGTCTTCCTTTGGTGAAAGAGATCCTTTGCCACTTGCAATAGTACCTTACTAAGATTCAGCCATCTTGCTGAAGGTAGATGGGGTTCATTAATTTTCACCATAGAGTTTTCTGCTACTTATTTTTCAGCTGTTCTTGCAGAAAGCTTTTAAAATATTTGCAGTTGCAAAGAGTGTACTCCGAATATTTTTGTGGATGTTCTGGTGCACGTGGGCAAAAATTGATTTTGTATATAAAGCTTACTCTGTGTGTCTATGTGGTTCTTTCCTCCAGAAAGATTTTCTTAGCTATTTCTAACAGTCAGAATGTGCTTCCAACTAAGAGATGTTTATAGGACTCAAATGGGAGTTTCAGGCTCAGATTCTCCACATTAGGGTTCGAAACTTTAAAAATCTCATAGCAGTGCTCCATGTCTCAGGGAAATACAGTGCCTTTGGATTTCTGCAGTTCCGGAATTCTCACCTTTACTCTGACCCTCTGCTGCCCTGACTCCCCCCACCCACTTACATCTCATTTTCCCAGGTTTTCAGGCCTGATATTTATGCATCCTTCCCAGCTCGGTCCTGCTTTTGCTTCCAATCATGGAAGCCTATCCCTTGATCACAAAGCCCTGACTCTGACCCCCACAAGCCATAGCTTGTGTTTGTTTACTTGTTCATTTGTTTGTTTGTAGGGTGGTCCTTAGAGACTTCTATTACCCTTATTATGACCTGAAAACTATGTCCATTTCAGGCATGGCTGTTGTAGAATAGAATAATTCCTTAGATTTCCCATTCTGTCATAAAACTCCAAAGAACTTTCACAACTAAGTATGCATAATCTTTACAAAGATCCATTATATACATACATTATTTTATCTAGTACTCATTTCTTGATTCTGGAGCACATAAAGTGTCGAGGATTAGGCCACACAATTGGTAAATGAAGAAGTGTTTTTTGAACCTGATTCTTCTGACGCCTATAACTCTGCTCCTTCCACTTCATAAATACTGTGGTTCCAAAATAATTCTCACCTATTAAGTTCTTCAAATGTAATTTTTAAAAATGAGTTATACTGCAGAGGTCAATAAACTCAATGACTTAAGGGACCCCTGGGTGGCTCAGTGGGTTAAAGTCTCTGCCTTCAGCTCGGGTCATGGTCTCAGGGTCTTGAGATGGAGCCCCGCATCGGGGCTTCCTCTCTCTCTCTGCCTGCCTCTCTGCAAAGGCCATCTTGCAAATAAGATAGTGCATTATATATCTATACAGCATATTTCATTTAAAAAGGAAATGTACAATATCTTACAATTGAGCTTTGTTCTGGTCAGGCATGTTTTCAGTCTCTCTGTAGATATTTTTTTACACCAATTTCTAAGTGTATAATAATTCATTGTCTTGTCATATAGAAGATCAATGTACTAATTATATTAAATTTGTTAATATCTGACATGTATTTGCTCTAAAACCTTAGCCAATTGAAGAAAATCTAGTTTTTCCTTTAAAAAAGAAAAATATAAAGAGCTTTTATCTGCAATAGAAACCAGTCTGCTTCAACAACAAAAATCCAGAATTCTGAACATGGAATATTTATGAAGAAACACATTATGACTAAGTAACACATTCTTTCTCTATATAATGCTCCCTGTGTTTCTATTACTACTAACGCCCTGTATAGACTGTGAGTTCAGGACACACAGCAGAGTGTGAGGAGCCCCCCATGGTGCTTCAACCAACCCTCATCATTAATTATATACTCTAAGTGGCATATTAGGAATCTTGGGAAGTGTCTTTGCTACACAGGCAAAAACGATGATTGGAAAGATAAGATGCAAGATGAGAAATCACTGCTACCCCATGAAGTCAAATGGTAAGAACATTTTGATCGACTGTGTGCAAGGCCACTGATAAATTGAGCAAAATCAAGACTGACAGAAAACTCTGGGGTTGGCAATCAGTAAGTCACATTTTGTTACATGCACAGGCATCAGAGTATATTTTATGAAACATATAGCAAAAAACAAAAAAAAAGGTGAAAAATCAGGAGGCACTGTGAGAGGGAAAAATATTTTAAATGTGTTTTGGAGTTAATCTTCCCATAGTTTTAAGAAGATAGTGACAAATATATTAAAGTCAGTAACAGAAAATTTTTAGGATTGTAATAAAAAATAACATCAATAACCTCAAATAACATTACATGATGTATAGAAATAAATCTGAATCTTCAATTCAGTTTTGAATCATGAAATTACCACCAAATTTTAAACATAGAATTAATAATTAACAATTTTAGAAGATAGAAGTAGAGAAAAAGCAATGATAAATCACAAGTATATCTTTTAAAGTATTGTGATTCTAAATAGCTTTACATAAAAATTTTCAGATGTAGAGTCCTATAGTTTGTAATAACAGGAAATTATTTTAGATTCGGAAATCTCCATAGAAACCTTTTTGTTCCAAAAAGCATTTTGCATATGTATGGATCAAATAAATTCCAAGTGTCATTTCACATTTATATGAAATACATAAATAATTTACATTAGAATCATTTAACACCCTGCAGTCATATTAATGGATATTCCATATTTGTCTGCCAAACAAATTTTGGTATTTCTTATAGTCATGAATATTATAAATGTTCTTCTTCTTCTTTTTTTTTTTTTTTAAGTACACTCTATATCCGATGTGGAGCCTAGTGTGGGGCTCCCACTCACAACCTTGAGATCAAGACCTGAACCTTGAGATCAAGACTTGAACCAAGATCAAGAGTCTGCCTCTCAACAGACTGAGCCACTTAGACACCTCAAAATAGAATTCTTCTTAATAACTTTTAGATTTACATGAACTGTAAGTCCCTTTCCACTTCCTGAAGAATAACATCTCTAAGTCATTCATTCATTTGTTTATTCATAACTGGTCCCATTTTCTTGCTCTGCTGCTTATACAATAGTGAGTATGCAATGTTCCATGCTCTCAAAGATCTCAGATTCTAGTGAATGAGAGAAGGATATCAACAGTAACAGAGACACCATTAAAGACAGAGAAATTAAAGGCAAAGACAATACATGTCATTGGGTGACCTATATTTGTTTTATAAGAACTTATAGAAGTCTTAATGTATGTAGAGTAAGCCATTTAAATTGGCATCAAAATCATGAAATATTTAGGGATAAATTTAACAACAGATTAATATGAAGCTACAGAAATCAAGACAGTTTTTATTAGTTTAAGGACAGACACAGAGAAAGACAATGGAATAGAGTCCAGAAATAGAGCCACACATACATGGCCAACTGATTTTCAGTAAATGTACCTACCACAACACTTAATCATGGAATGCATGAATTATAAAAGAAAAATGATAAATTGGACTTTATCAAAATCAGATTTTCCTCTGAAAAAATGTTATGTATGTTTATTCATGTATGTGTATGTGTGTTGCTATATGTATACAATTTGGTCAAATAACTGGTGTTGACAATTCTGAAGAAAACTTCACAACTTAGTAATTAAAAACAACAAAGATGGCAAAGAAAGGATTTTTATTTTTTTTAAGAGTTTATTTATTTGACAGAGAAAGAATACTGGGAGGGGGAGGAGCAGAAGGAGAGGGAGAAGCAGTTTCCCTGCTGAGCAGCTACCAGCCATGGGGCTTAATCCCAGGGCTCTGGGATCATGACCTGAGCTGAAGGGAGACACTTCAGGTACCCCTGAATGGACAAACTACTTAAAAAGATTGTGCAGACATTTCTGCAAAGAAGACATCCAGATGGCCAACAGACACATGAAAAGTGCTCCATATCACTCGGCATCAGGGAAATACAAATCAAAACCACAATGAGATATCACCTCACACCAGTCAGAATGGCTAAAATCAACAAT
>NC_081566.1:49143078-49205493 GCF_022355385.1 Mustela nigripes
GTGGAGGCTTAAGTGGGTAGGAGAAGAATAAATGAAACAAGATGGGATTGGGAGGGAGACAAACCATAAGTGACTCTTAATCTCACAAAACAAACTGAGGGTTGGTGGGGGGAGGGAATTTGGGAGAAGGGGGTGGGATTATGGACATTGGGGAGGGTATGTGCTTTGGTGAGTGCTGTGAAGTGTGTAAACCTGGTGATTCACACACCTGTACCACTGGGGATAAAAATATATGTTTATAAAAAATAAAAAATTAATTTAAAAAAAAGATTGTGCAGAAAACAAGAGAGACTGATGGTGAATTCTCACTTGATAAAGTGTTTGAAATTATTCATCTAGAATAGAAAACTAAATCCACAGTGAAATACCCATTCAGAGCTACAATTAAAAAGGACTAGTAATACCACGTGTAGGTAAGGGTATCAATCAACTTAGATATTCTTTATGCTGGTGGAAATACTAAAATGGCAAAACCACTTTGGAAAAAAATTGACAGATTATAAAGTTAAACCTGTATCTATTCTATGACCTTGTAATACAACTTCCAGAAATTTTCAAAAGAGAAACGGAAACAATAGTTTATCCTAAGACATATTCATGACTGTTCATAACACTATAATTATAAGAGCAGAAAACTAGAAACAATTCAAGTGCACATCAGCAAATGAGTAAACAAACATATTGTGGTATATTCATGCAATGTAATATTATCCAAATATAAAAAGTAATGAACTACTGATATCCATAACAATACAAATAAATCTCAGAAACATTATGCTGAACAAAAGATCTCAGACTGTAGAATTCCATTTATATGGAAATTTAGAAAACTTAGACAAAATAGGTTTAATCTATAATCATCAGTTTCCTAGGGCCAGGGGAGGGTGGAGAAGTAGGAGTGTTTGCATGGAAACTTTGGGGGTAAGAGAAGTATTCTATAATTTGATTGTGGTAGTGGTTACACAGGTATATAAATTTGTTAAAACTTTTTGAAATACATGCTTCAGTGGATGTATTTAAATATATGCAAGTGAAATTTAAATAAAGTTGATTAAAAGTAATACAATGAAATGTTATGCTACCATAAGAAATTAATTATTGCAAAAAGTATTTAAAAACATAACACACTATTGACATAGTGTTACATAAAATGAGCAGGATAAAATATTAGGTTAAACATTCTCAAATCCATAGAGTATGAAAAAGAGGGAGAAAAAAAACAAAATGTAAAGAGTCAAATGCATTAATTTAATAAGTAAAATGCATTAACTCACCAAGTTAATTCTGTGCTGTCATCTACAAGGCACTATACTAGGTTTTAGGTACACAGAATATAAAAACATTTCCTATTATTCTAAATTGACTAAATTCACATTTGATTAACTTTTAGAAAAACTAAATTTTAGGTCTCCATTTTTATTCTCTATTTATTTATTACATTTGTAAGATCAATATTCCAGGATTATAAGGTTACCAAAAGAGATGACTGTTCAACATGTCAAATAATAATGAAAAATAAAATCTTAATTTTGTTGGCAAACAACAGTAAAAGAGTTCAGGACAGGATAGCCAGACCAGGAAGTTTGGTAACAAGTTTCTATGCAAATGTACATCTTAAACTAGACAACAATGTGAATTTACAAAATGAATGAAAATTAGGAAGAATTTCCAATTGTGGTGAAGAAATTCACCTTGCAATGCTCTATGCTGGACTCAGGCCCTAAACCAGTTGATATTAAAAATTCAAGATAATTGACTCATCATGGAAAATCCAAGGAAGAAATGAGATAGAAGCTAAATTTCACCAATATCCTTTTCACTCTTCACCACACCACTTTGTCTCCTCCCTCTGCCCCACCCTACACACATTCAAAAAAAAAAAAAATCATGGGAGCTCTTCTTTATCTTTTTCACGTTTTTTCATTAAAAATGCAAACAATAATTTTATTGAACTTATTTAATTCAATTACCATACAACTAGTCTTTTTAAAGTGTACGATTCAGTGTTTAATTACACTTACACAGTTGTACGAATATCACTAATTTTAAAAATTTTCATTGCCTCAAAAAGATAGCTTAATGATTATTAATAATTCTCTTCAAACACTGGGTAACACCAATCTATTTTGTGTCGCTATGAATTTGCCAATTCTAGAAGTTTCATATAAATGAAATCATATGGTATGCATCTTTTGTGATGGGCTTCATTTTACACATAGTATTATGTTTTCAAGTTTCTTCTCCTCGTTTTTATTGCCAAATAATATCCTATTTTTGGAAGGAGAGAGGATCAGAAGTGCAATTAAATCCCAAATCATGGGGTTTAGCCAGTGGTTTGGCAGGACAGTTAGGGAGATGGAAGAACATAATTTGAAAATCGATCATAAGGAAACTTGAGTTTCGTGTATTGATCCTCTGAATGGGCAAAAAATGTGACGTTATTTGTGTCCCACATGAATGCTCATCAAAGGGTGACCTCAACAGGGAGGATTTTTAATAATTAAAGTAACAGAGTGATGATGACCTGCTGTGTGGGTATCAGTAAGCCTCTTTCCCAGCCGCCCCCTGTAACTGCCCAGTGGTCACGTTGGCAGCAATGTAGGTAATGCTTAGGCTCAACAACATGACTTTCACTCACCAAAGCCAATCTGACAATGGCTACCAGTGAATGTTCAATACGCAGGCAAGAGACACCAGCACTGAGTTTCACATATGGCACCATTCCCCAGGTTGATCAGCCAGCTACCTGGTAGCATGTTGATTACATTGGACTGCTTCCATATTAGAAGGGTAAGTATTTTAATCTTATTCAAGTGGACAGTCTGAAAATAGATCTGCCTTCCCTGCACCCAATGTTCTGCCAAAAATATCACCCAAGGACTTATAGAATTCCTCATCTATCATCCTGGTATTCCACATAGCTTGCGTCTCATCATTATTTCACAGCAAATAAAATGAGGCTCATGGAATTTAATGGTTTGACCATGCTCTCCAACATTCTGAAGCAGATGGTTTGCTAGAATGCTAGAATGGCCTTTTGAAGACTCAATTACAGTACCAGTTGGGTGGCAGTGACTTGCAGATTTGAAGCCAAGTTCTCCAGAAGGCTTCATACGCTCTGAATCAATTTCCAATATTCGGTACTGTTTCTTTCACAGTCAGGATGCATGAGTAAGGAATCACAAGTTATTTCCCCCAAGGACTCCCTGTGACTCTTCCTTAACTCTTTACCTGGTCATTCAGCCTTTCAGTAGTTTTCTACAAGTGTGTTTTTCCCCCAAAGCACTGAACCATCTGATGTGTTCACTCATTGGCTTTCATCGCTATGGAACGTGTCACTTCAAATGGCGTGCTGGAACCTTGGGGGCAAGTTTTGTGTTGGGAACCATATGTGATCATCAATTTTATTCTGTACTACAGTGTTAGTGAAGATGCATCTTGAAAGCCAGCTTGGAGTCTAAAATGTGAAAAAAAAGAAAAAAGGAAAAAGGAAAGAAAGAAAAAGTTAAAAAAAAAAGAGGAAGGAAGAGAGGGAGGGAATAAAGGAAGGAATGAAGAATGAAGGAAGGAAAGGAGTGGAAGAAGGAAGGGAGGAAGAAAAGCCTCTGTTTTCAGCTCTCTCATAATGTGGAACATGTTTTCCTACTTGAGCAGCCAGTTAAGCCCAGAGTTAGGTGGTTTTGTATAACCGAATCTCTCACTGCCTCTTTATTTACTTCAATCATTTTCTTATTCTAATGCTTAAGCTTTTTCCTTCCATTTCTCTGTTCAAGAGCTTCTACAGATCATATTTCCCTCCAACTCAAAATAGTATTCAGCACCCTTTCCTCCGGACTATGTAGGAATGGTTTTTGGAGCTCATGATTTATGGAGGTTAATAATAAAATCACAAAGTTCCAGGCACTATTGTTATTCTTTTATAAATTGTATCACAAATTATCTCTGCAGATTTTGACTATATGCTTTCAACCGTACTTTGGAATTCTTTCTTTTTCCATTAAAATGTCCAAAATGTCAACATTACACTAAGATATTTGAGAAGATAAAGCAATATAAATTTTACATGCAGAAATCCTGATATCCATAAAATTAATTAATGAATAATAATCTACTTGAAAATTTTTTGTATTTATTTTTAATGTTTAATCAAAGTTATCAAGGTAATGTTTATTCAGATTTTAATCAACACATGTATGGTCTCTAATTTTTTTTGTTCTTATTATATATGTTTTTGTTTTTATGGTTATGTTTTTGTTGTTTGGTTATGTTTGATTTATGGTTATGTTTATGTTTTTATGGTTATATGTTTTTTTTGGTATATTGCTCAATGTATTTTGAAACATGGTGCTAATTTTACATAATTATAAAAGGTAATTTTCAATTTGATACAAACATGTATAATGTAGTGCTTTACATAGTTATGTTTCATCATATACAAATGTCATCTATAAATATATATATAATATTATATATAAATAGAATTTTCAGTTTGCATAACATTTCCAGCTTTCCATTTTTTATTAGGAGTTACATTATTCTTGATCACTGAATGATTTTGATAAATATCAGGAGGATTTGACATTTTCATGTTGTCTCACTTAAAATCTTTTTAAAAGGTAATTCATTCAGAATCTGTATGGAAAATGGTTTTAATTTTGCTTCCTTCTCAGTTTAAAATGACAGCTAGTTTCTAATAAAAATGTGAATAGTAATAATAGTAATTGAAAATTTGAAGTCAAAATTCAAAATCATGACAGAAATCTTTAATTGAGATTACTTCCAAATTTGATCATGTACAACTCAGAATTTTAAAATGTTTACGGTATTTTCCACTTGCAATTTAATGGGAATGTAGTATTATGCACCAAAAAGTTGAGATTTATGCCTTTAAGTATTTCATAATACTTGGGAAAAATGTAAATAGTATATTGTGGAAAAAATATGTGATATGTAAATATCTATAACTAGAGTATGGATTTGCTTTTAAAAGTTTACAGCATTATATATTTTCAAAAACCCACAGTCCAGAGGGGAATATGCATATTTCTTTAGACAAATGGTAACACAATCTTCACATCCCCAGGGAAGATGTGAAGACACATAGTTTATAATTCAAAATGCCTGATTCTTAAGAAAACAAATAAGGGAAAAGCCCTTTGAAAAACAGATTGGTGAGGAATTTAGACTGTATTCTACCTCAGATTTACTACACAAGGATATACATATTTACAGGAAAGGAAATACAGGAGACTATGATGATGATGGAGAGGGAAATATAAGGAGCCTGAGTGAAAATATTACTACATCAGATCCATTAACATTATAAAAAATATTGAAAATACGTAAGGATTACTATAGCAATTAGAATTACTTCAAACTTCATCATTTTAATTAGATCAGTAAAAGCTTAATGTTTACTTCACCAAAACTGATCTACTAGAAGTTGACCTACCAAAAAAGAAGCCAGCTCAGGCAGAGCCCTGGAAAGCTATCACAGTCTAGTATTCAGGCAAATGCTTCTGGTCTAGAGTAAGACTTTGGCCTGGACCTCCAATCCTGCCCGTGAAAGGCTTCTGCTTTTCCATCCACAAATACTAGACTGGCAGGATAGGACTGGAGCCAAAATTCTGCCCTGTTGCATTGCTGTTGTGTCTTAACCCTGATCCCACGTTGAGGGGGTACTTTATTACTCATGCAGCTTAAGAGAGCATGTTGCCTAAGGATCAGCATCCCTTTCCTTGAGTGTGACATCATGCCCTGCTAGACTTCTGGATAGGTACTAGGACATCGGGGACCCACACACCTGCTATCACTCCTATCCCCTTTCAACACTCACACTTTCACTTTCAACACTCCTTTCACACTTTGACACTCCTGGCATTTGTGCACTCGACCATTTGCTCTTGTTTGTTTACAGTTGGCTCCACAGTCAAGGTTAAGAATAAGCTGTGTTGGAGTGCCTGCGGGGCCCAGTGGGTTAAGCCTCTGCCTTCGACTCAAGTCAAGTCTCAGGGTCCTGGGATCGAGTCCCACATCGGGCTCTCTGTTTGGCAGGGTGCCTGCTTCCTCCTCTCTCTCTCTCTCTGCCTACTTGTGATCTCTCTCTGTCAAATAAATAAATAAAATCTTTAAAGAAAAGCACAAGCTGTGTTGTGTTCTTTGAGGTAAAACAATAGTTTTTGTTGTTGTTGTTGTTTTATTTTAGATTACTTTGGTCACTTAGAATTCCCAAAACAGCCATATTATATTGTGTCTTGCTATTCCTTTTCTCAATATTTATAGATATTTACAGGCAGTTAATTCTTATTTCATACCAAATTATTTTCATAAAAAAATAAGGAAGGAAACTGACAAGATTATTTGATGATACTATGCTTAGCACAGGTACCCTGGTCTACTATTAGACTATCATCATCTAAGGGAAATTAACTCAATTACAGGTTTACATGGAGTTGAAAACCAAATTCATTTCCTTCACAATAATTAGTGATCCCTATCTGCAACATGACTACATAGCTGCCAATGTTGGGCCTATAGCGGAGATTTTGCTTCGTCAGAGATGCCAAATGCCCCCCAGAAAATGACACCTACTTTGTTGTATGACAGAAAAAAACATGAAAGGATAGATGAAAAGAATCTTATTCCAGGTAGGCAAATGGCAAGCGTAAAGGATATCAAGCACGTGGGAGCATGGCAGGTAGAAGAAAATGAAATAAAGTAGGGTTTTGATCGAAAAGGGTAAAAAAATTTGTACAACCTGCAGTTGAGAATTTGGTTGGGGCCAGGTCATGTGGCTTATAAACCAAACTGAGGAATTGTTAATTGATCCTAAGAACATTTTTTTTTTTTTAAATTTTTTATTTTTTATAAACATATATTTTTATCCCCAGGGGTACAGGTCTGTGAATCACCAGGTTTACACACTTCACAGCACTCACCAGATCACATACCCTCCCCAATGTCCATAATCCCACCCCCTTAGAACATTTTTAAAGGCAAAGAATGATAACCAGGCCGATGATAGCTTTATGAGCTTCGAAAAAAGTATCTCTATGTTGTAGAGAATTCAGATTAGATCCAGTTAGGGGGTACTTTCAGTTGTCCAAATGAGAAGTAATGATATCGTTGGCAAAGGTGATGGTGATACAATCAGAGAGAATTGATCAGAATAAAGCTATTTACTGTGTTGCATGTACTTGCTGATGATTGAATATAGAGGAAGTGTAAGCAAGCGATTCAAGAATGACTTAAACACGGTTGGGTGGTGGTACCATTCACAGATCAGGTACAGCAGAGGAAGAGTAGGGTTTGAGGGAAAAAATGGTGAGTTCAGTTTTGAGTTTATTGATTTGGAAAGTTTTGTGACATTCGTCTAGTAGGACATAGTTTATGGTTGTTCATACACATCAATCACAGAAGTTGGAATGGTAGTATACATGTTCCATTTATTTGCAAATAGGTTTCCTATAAACAAGCAATAGAAACAACTGCAGATCATTTAAGCAGAAGTGTGTGTTTATTGGAAGGATTTTTATTAGCTCAGGGGTTTTCTAATAATGGTCACAAAACCAGGCTCAGAAAACAATTAAGAGCAAAGAATGCAAGTAGCCAGATCCAAGCAAAAATCACACCACTGATTCCATCTGGTGACAACACTGACGCCACCTCATCTCCTACACCTCCTACCCCTTTGTGCCACAGGATATTGGATATTGCTTGCAGGCATTGTGGGCTCTGCTGCCGCTATTGAAACTGCAAAGGAAAAGCTGCTGCTGTGCCTGCTGCTTACATGAAAATCAGTCTCTTACTGTTTGTGACGATTTGCCTTCCTAGTTGGAGATTTAAAGTGTTAGGCATGTGCACCTGATTATCCAACCTAGAACATATGCTTGTGCTGGAAAGGTGCATCTTTGCAAGCTTTCCTGAGTCCCAGCTGGTCTCATTCAGGGAAGAATTCTTCACTCATAGGAATGGATTTCAGATAATGAGCGAACACTACCAATGTCCAGTCCAGGCCAGTCCACATGTTATACTAACTATGTAATATATTTTAAGAAATCTCTTAAGGAGACGATATAGTTGAGAAAATGAAAATACTTCTTTTAGAAAGTCAGCTATTTAATTATTCCTGTATGGCTGACAATGTCTCAGAAAAGTTCCGTTGTGATTTTCCTTAATTTTTGTCTCAGTACATCTTCGTGTGTGTTTGTTTGATTGGCCTAATATCCTGAGTTTACCCATTTGTGATCGCTTTCATGCTGGAGTGTAGTAAGGAATTATGTATAACAAGTGATTAATGCCACAAGTCGTCTCTTTGAAGGATACTCTGAATCTGAGCATTATCACATTTAAAAAGGCAGGAAGAAAGGGGTGAATTATTGCTGGCTTAGCTTGATGGTTAAAAATAAAGACTGACTTTAAACGTGAATTAGTATTAAGGTAAATGATCATTTTTTTTTTTTTTTTTTGCACACTCTATCTGCTATGAACCAAATTGGGTTCCCCCCGCCAGATTCAGAAACTGGAGCCCTAACAACCCCTCAGTTCCATGTGACTGCACTGGACGTAGGGCTTTAAGGAAGTAGTTTAGGTTAATGAGGCCATCAGGGTAGTGTCCTGATGCAATAGTAGCAGTGCCCTTGTCTAAAGAAGAAGAAACCAAGAAACCAAAGCCTTCTCTTCACAGATTAAGAACACAGTGAGAAGACAGGAAGAAGGCTATCAGGGGAAACCAAACATGCTAATACCTTGATCTTGGGCTTCTCAACTTCCATAACTGTGAAAAATAAATTTCTATTGTTTAAGCATCCCATTCTATGCTATTTTTTTTTAATGGAGCTTGAGAAGATTAAAACGCTATCTGCCTTTTACTGATTTAGTACTCCCTATAGTTTTAGGAAAAGATGCTAAGACTGGCATTTTCCAACTCTGATGGAGAGCTACCAAGATCAATAGTTATACTACAATGTCATGATAATGTTTGAAGAATTTTGTGTGAATGCATTGAATTAAAAAAATTGCATTAAACAAAAGTCATATTTACTTATACACAAATAAATACATTTTTCTGAATTCTAATGCAACAATAAATTGTATACACTGTTATAAGTAAGTCAACTATTTATATATTAGACAGAATTTATTAATGAGAATATTCACTAAGAACTTGTTTATATAAAGGTATGTTGGGGCACTTGGGTGGCTCAGTCGGTTAAGCGTATGTCTTCTGATTTTGGCTCAGGTCATGATCTCAGGGTTATGAGATAAGCCCTGCGTTGGGTTCAGTCCTAGGCATGGAACCTGCTTAGGAAAGACTCTCTCCTTCACTCTGCCCCTCCCTGCCCTCTCTTTTCTTGCTTTTAAAATAAATAAAATAATAAATTAATAAATACATGTTAATGCAATCATCAAGATGGATTAAAACCTGCTAGTGTCCATGTGTGGGATATGCAGAACTATGATTATATTAAGAGTTTACATTTTATTTACTTATTTGAGAGTTAGAGAGGACAAGGAGCAGAGAGAGGGGCAGGAGGCAAAGGAGAAACACAAACTGCTGAGCACAGAGCCTGATGTGGGATTCCTATCAGGACCTCAAGATCACAACCTGAGCCCAAACTGAAAGTCACATGCTTAACCATCTGAGCCACCCAGGTGCCATAAGAGTCTGCTTTCTTTTATATTACATATGCATTTATTGGCAAATACAGTAGCCCTTCGAAAAAAATGTATGTTTTTCTAATACTTGTGAGGAAAATGGTGACTTTAAGAAATCTGCTATTAATTACTCAGGCTTAATAACAAATACTGGATTATTTTCTAGGCGTGAATGAGTATTTTTATGGATTTATCAAAGCAAATTAAGACCTTATCAAAGGAATTTAACAATAAGTGTTAAAATATATTTTTACTAGTAATTTAAAGCTATTTTATATTATCTGTGGCCAAAACTTGTACCTTTCATTCCTAATCATTCCTCTCTCAGTCTTTAATTGAATATATTGCTTTTCTTTCTGTGTCATATAATTAAACTATAATTAAATCTAGAAAAAATTGAATGTATATATTATTTTATTTAACTAAGAAATCTTTAAGGGCTATAACATTGTTTGTATAAACAATATTTATTTTAAAATATGTTTTGTCTTGTCCCTGAGGAATATCATCAATTGATACAGGAGAGGATGGGAAATTAACCTATGAGTCTATAGCACATATGGGCAAATTGATTTTCTTTTCTTTCCTTTTATTTAATATTTTTTAAAGATTTTATTTATTTATTTGTCAGAGAGAGAGAGAGAGAGAGAGAGAGCACAATCAGGCACAATGGCAGGCAGAGGCAGAGGAAGAAGCAGGCTTCCCGCTGAGCAAGGAGCTGGATGCAGGACTCAATCCCAAGACCCTGGGATCACAACTTGAGCTGAAGGCAGATGCTCAAACAACTGAGCCACCCACGTGTCCCAGCAAATTGACTGTAAACCTAGTTTTTCCAACATTGTTAATGTACATTCCTATTTACAATATTTAGGGAACTTAATTTCTATTTCACTTTTATTTTTTTACATAATATAAGGTCTGTGGATATACATTTGAGTGCCAAGTTTGGGTACAGGGATATTTCATGGGAACACCCAAGGCCGTAGGTATTCATTCATTAACAAATATTTATTAAGTATCAACTATTTGCAGTGCCCATTCTAGATGTTGGCAAGGACTGGAATTTCTTCTCCCTAGCAACACACCATCTATCAATTCTTTGCTCTAATTCCTTCCCATAAGCAAAGTTAAAGTTCCGGTCCTGGACTGAACACACAACCAAAGAACACTCTGGTTTGAGACTATCAGTACAGTAGATTGCTATCTATGTTCCTGTCTTCTTTCTAGACCCAAAACTTCATTTTACAGCTTCCTCTGTAGTTAGATGTGGTCATAAGAATGTGTTTGGGTCCATGGAACACGAATGGAAATGAGGTGGGCCACTCGTAGATCTGGGCCATAAAATCTCCTAAGTAACCCTCCCCCACTTTTTGTCTTTCCTTCATTTCCCAAATGAATAGATAACATCTAAGGATCAGGTGGAACAACAGGTCACCAGATGGGGGGGAGGAGTCTAGGTCCTTGAATTGCTGTGCATTGGATCACCACACTATCCTACTAACTAAACTGAACCGTGCATTAGCACAAAATTAAAATTGTGGTTGATCTAAAAACATTGGATTTCTTAACCTTAAACTTATACTGAAAAAAAAAAAAAAATCACCCTGCTGAAACTGCTGCCTCCTAAAACTCTAAGCAAACTCCTCTTGCCAACAAGTGCAGGCAGTAGCTAAAAACACATGCTTTCAGAAGGCAGTGTGCAATATAAACCAGTGAAGCATGATATACATATTGCTGAAGAGATCTTATGCTTCAGCTAAAGTCACCAGCAATTATTCAAATCTAGGTTTATTATTTTCTTCTGTATTGTTGTTAGGATTATGTCAGTATTTGTAAGACACTTGATGTCCATGACTTTGGTTATCTTATTCAAACAGCATATTATCCTAAGAAGTGCACGGCCCACGGATGACAATAAATTTGTTTTTATTTCTAATAAAAGGATGATTGATTATGTGAATAGAATGCGGGATAGAGTCAAAATACCTTTATATTTATTGTATACTCCCCTTATCCTCCTACGAGGAAATAAAGACTGTAACTTATTTATTTTTATGTCCTTATAACATTTAGAACCTTGCTTCTTATATATAATACTATCAATAAATGATTGTTGAATAAATGCTCAATAAATATTTGTTGAATTGACTCTTAAGCTTGGGCTCCTTCTATAAATTGAAATGAATTCATTTTATATAGCCTTTTAAAATTGCTTTTGTCTGTAAATTCATATTTTCTCCTCAGAGGCAAAACTCCATGATCAATGTGAAGGATTATTTTTCTTCCTCCTACAAGGTATGTATTTCTTCAGAATAGGAAGTACACGCATTACAGAGATTTAGAGACACCAAGAGAATTGGCAATCAAGTAGCTTAGTTTCTTTTATTTCTACAAGGGGTGAAAGGCCTTAGGAGTTCATGAGACACTAAAATTAATGATGCATCCTAATTAAGTAAACGTTTTGGTTCTTTTCCTGATTGCAGTTCTGTATAAAACACAAGGAGAAAATTATCAAATTGCTTCCTATCCATCTTTCCATGAAAATAAAAATCCTCCCACTCCCTGTCAGTCAGTCTCTTGTGGTCTCATTTTGATCTCATATTTCTTTGGATGTTTTGATAATTTTCACTGGCTTCTGTACTTACTGTTATTGTGCTCAGTATCTTTTCTTCATACCATTTCATTTTCATACAGTCCCAGAGGTAATGATCATTCTTTTATTACACCTATAGCAATATTTGTTAGAACCAAATCAGCATGAATTAGATGCTAATATGTGTGAGACACTATGCTAAGTAGTATATATCAAATGAATAAAACTATGCAGTATGATGAGTTCTTAAATTGTCAGTTTGTTTCTGGTAACTAGTACTATTGACTGGTTCAATAGACTGGTTCTTATTCACCAAATTGGTGATATAACCAAGTTCGATGAATCAGCCTGGTTCTTGAGGAAATCAAGTTTCTGCCTGATGAGAGACAATGGCTTATTCAGTATCTGGAGGAATGGAGTAACCATAAAGCAAGAATTTGCTGTTAAATCTGAGAGTTCCTAGAGAGGAAAGGACATACTGCTTATTTTTGAACACTTTGCATGACTGGCTCTATCAGTTTCCTATCACTGTATAGTGGCTTAAAACAACACAAATTATTAAGTCAACAATTCTGTAGGTTGGAATTCTAAAATTGATCAGCAGGGCTTAATTGCTTCTGAAAGCTCTAGGGAAACATATCTTTCCTTCCCTTTCCCATCTTCTAAGGGGTGTCTTGCCCACATTTCTTGGTTAATAGTTCCTCATCACGCCACCTGCTTCTGTCATCTCATCTCTTTCTCACACTGCATTCTTTTGCTTTGGTCTTGTAAGGATGTGTGTGATTATATTAAGGAGACCCAGGTAATCTAGGCTTCTCTCAGTGTCTCAGGGTCCTTAACTTTAAGACATTTACAAAACCCCTTTTGGTAGGTAACCTAGCTGCACATCCTGGAGATTAGAATGTGGGATATTTTGGGAAGTTGTATTCTTTCTATCACACTGAATAATCACTGAAATCCGGATACAAAGGAGGATTGTAGGGAAGTTGTATCTTATCATTTTCTTGAATGTTTTCAATATTATTATTTTTAAGTTATTTTAAAAATTGTGTAAATTTACTCATGTCAGTTAATAATGCATTACTCCATATAATCACTATAGCATTGAACATATTTTGTTCACTGCACTCATGAATAGATTTTGGCAGTACAAATAATTTAGAAAATAATCATTTTTAATGTCAAATATCTTAATTTTGAGAATTCTGATTAGCAAAATGTTATAAAAACTGATAATTTTTTAATTCAGCTCATAAAATTAGAAAGATTGCTCACTTCTATGAATATATTTTACTTGCAAAAGTTGAGAGATGAAAACTTTAGACCCATAGAGTTTGTTAATAAAATTAACCAACAATTTGATATGTCCATCACATTTCTTCTTCCCTCAACAAGTTAGGAAATAAAATATGATAAGTAAAAATAGCTTAATTATTTCTTTTAGTAATCAATAATAGTGTTTTAATTTCTTTCTACTTTATTTCCCTTATTTTCAAATAAACAAAATGCCTTAACTTACAACATAGTGGGAGGATTACATGAGTATGGCAGATAATAAGTATTATAAAAATATAAACTCCTGTGCAATAGCAAAATGTTATTATTTTAAACATGGCTTACTAAAGCCAAATATATGCAAAATATTCTGAAAATATTTTGAAAAATGCTCTCACTTAGTAATAATATTTCTAAATGTTGGGTAAAAATTAAATAAAGAAAGCCCTTGTAAGAATATTAAGGATGGAAGTTTTGATTAAGCACTGAATTTCACCTTTTAAATAAATATTTATTGAGCTCCTTCTCTATGTAAGGTCTTGTACTAGGTGGTGCAGATTCAAAGCAAGGGAGTTGAGAATAAATGTGAAAAAACACAGTCATTGTTTCTGGTTCATGAAAATGATAGTAGGCAGCATGTTCTTTGAAATAGATTAGGCTCTGAATTCTATTACACAGTTGTGAAGACATTATTAGTCACACAAAAACATCTACAGCAGTACAAATGCTACTTAACAAATGCTTCCAGAACACTTCTATCATCCCAGGATTTTATATGTGGTAGAAAAGTACAGTGGAAATCCACCCAGACTTCATAAAAACTGATTTCTAATTCTGAATCTTCTACTTAGTTTGTGATTTGGGGCAAATTAATACACTTGGAGACTGTTGCTTCATATATGAAATGTTTATAACCAAATTGCACAGTTGATATAGATATAAACTATTTAAAATGATAGACCTATAGTAGGTTCTTCAAAAAATTCCATGAATTGGGACACCTAGGTGATTCAGTCTGTTAACTGACTGACTCTTGATTTGGGGCCCAGATCTTGATATTGGGGTGAGATCATCAGAGCTCAGTGTCAGACTCTGTATCAAGGGGAGGAGTCTTCTTGGGATTCTTTTTCCCTCCCCCCACTGGTGCTCTCTCCTTCCCTCTCTCAAATAAATAAGTCTTTTAAAAAAATTCTATGAATCTACCTATCTTTCCCTTTAGCAATTAGAAAGTTTTATTCAAGAATAGGTAGGTTTTAAGTAAGCATGGATTTTGTTTTCAATCCTTAAAACATTGTTAGTGTATAAGAAAGCAACTGATTTCTGTGCATTGATATTGTATCCTGCCACATTACTGAATTGCTGTATGAGTTCTAGTAGTTTGGGGGTGGAGTCTTTGGGTTTTCCATATAAAGTATCATGTCATCTGCGAAGAGAGAAAGTTTGACTTCTTCTTGGTCAATTTGAGTACCTTTTATTTCTTTTTGTTGTCTGATTGCTGTAGCTAGGACTTCTAGTACTATGTTGAACAACAGTGGCAAAATTGGACATCTTTGTCGTGTTCCTGATCTCAAAGGGAAGGCTTTCAGCTTTTCCCCATTAAGGATGATATTCGCTATGGGTTTTTCATAGATACTTTTTATGAAGTTGAGGAATGTTCCCTCTACCCCTATACCTTGAATAGTTTTAATCAGGAACAGATGCTGTATCAATCCTTAATACAAAAAATAACCAATATAAATTCTTTCTTGTAAGTATCCCATCTTTTGCAATATTTCAGAATACTGTAAAAATTTAATTTTATAAAAGCATATTATATAGAGTAAAAATATTTTCAGATTTTCTTCTATTCTTGTTTAACTCAAGAATAAGTACCCCTTTGAAGCAATAACCACCAATGGATTTCAATGTTGTATTTGTCCTTTAGGCTTGTCATTTCCACGAAAAGTAACTTGGTAACAATACTCCAGAAAGTGAACATTCCTAAATGACTGAAGTTTTATAGCTTTCCTATTATGAATGCCCTTTGTTAATGGGATATTTTTTAACATAATAATTTCTTCATCACAATAAATTGTCTGAGTCTCTGCATTTATTTCATATCCTGTGTGTGTGTGTGTGTGTGTGTGTGTGTGTGTGTAGTTTCAGATGTAAGTCTAATTAACCATCTTATTTTGAGATGGCTTTCCTCTTGATGCATTTCTATTTTTTACATTACTAAGGAATTTAAAACTAGAACTGCATGGGTGCCTTGGTGATTAGTAGGTTGAGCATCTGCCTTTGACTCAGGTCATGATCCCAGAATCCTAGGATAGAGCCCCACATTCGGCTCCCTGCTCCGTGGAGTGTTTTCTTCTCCCTCTGACCCTCCCCCCTCTTGTTCTCTCTCTCTCTCTCTCTCAAATAAATAAGTAAAATATTTTTTTTTTTAAAAAGAAGCAGAACTACAGGTGACATGATGGAGTGTGACACTGCAGGTAGATGTATCGGTTGGGGAAGGAGGGAGGTGTGTAGTAGTCTAGGGAGCAACCTAGTGAAGTACAAAAATACTAAGAATTTTTCTGAGGAAGTAAGATTGCACTAAGAAATGGTCCCCAGTCATTGAGGGCAGGGACAGCGGGGAGCTAGGGACAATAAAACATTATGGGGAAATAAAAACTTCCTACAGTGGAGAGGATTAGTTGTCAACAAAATCAACTCCTAAAAAGATGCAATTTATTCATAGTTGTACCACTTTCTCTTTCATCTACTCCTTATCCCAATTCAAACAATACCTGCTTTAACAGCTACTGATGGAATTTGATTTACAATGAATACTAGCTAAGAAGTTAGGAGGACTAAATTTAAAGTTCTGTGGATTACCAGTTAGTACATGATTATACTAATCACTGAGTCTCTCAGGTTCTCAATTTCTTCATCATAATGAAGGAGTTAAGACTCAGTGGCATTAAAGTCCCTTCAGGTTTCAACATACAGTAGTCCCCTCTATCTCTGGTTTCATTTTCCCTTATTTCAGTTACCCTACCTGCAGCTTCAGTTTCTGGAAACTGATGATCCCCTTCTGACAAGTAGTCCCAAGGTCAGTAGTAGTTTAACACTATGTCACAATGCCTATGTCATTCCTTCACTTCATCTCATCACATAGGCATTTTATTATCTCACATCATCACAAGAAGAAAAAAGGTGAGTATGGTCCAATAAGTATTTTGAGACATGTTCACATAACTTTTATTACAAAATATTTTTATAATTGGTCTATTTTATTAATATTGTTAAACTCTTACTGTGCCTAATAATTATTATACTGTGCCTAAGTTTTATTATAGTATGCATGTGTAAAAGAAAACATGATATATTTAAGGTTCTTTACTATCCATGGTTTCAGGTATCTGCTGGGGGTCTTAGAACATGTCCTCTGTGGATAAGGCAGGGGACTATTATAAGTATTTCAAGACTCAAATATATGGGCTCTGTTTATTTAGTAGCATATTCATCTTATGGAGTAAGACATGAAAATGCTTTCACACTTAGGTATTTAAGAAACTTTAGAGATATTCAAAGAGGCAGATCTAAAACCAAAATAAACATGTAGCAGAGACTAAAATGAATAAATTTTAATATTCTAATGAAGGAAATTATCTATGCGTGTGTGTGATGTATGACTGACTCACTTTTGTATGCAAAAAACAATTTGAGTTTACTTCTATTACTATATTTTTGTTATAAATTTGTTTTAGGGTTAAAACGACCTAAGGCACATTGACATTTTTTTTATTTGCAAGCAAACTGATTTGCAATTTCTCTAATACAGTATACCTTGAACATTGCTTTTAGATTAGATATTTTAGTGGATTAACAGGTAAGAAATACATTAGGTCAACATAGTACTAGAAGTCCTAGCAACAGCAATCAGACAATAAAAATAAATAAAAGGTATTCAAACACTGGCAATGAAGAAGTCAAACTCTCTCTCTTCATAGATGACATGATACTTAATATGGAAAACCCAAAAGACTCCATCCCCATACTACTAAAACTCATACAGTAATTCAGTAATGTGACAAGACATAAAATCAATGTACAGAAATCAGTTCCTTTCTTATACAATAATAATGAAAATATAGAAAGGGAAATGAGAGAATTGATTCCATTTACTATAGCACCAAGAACCATAAGATACCTGGGAATAACCTAACCGAAAAGGTAAAGGATCTTTACTCAAGGAATTACAAAGCACTCATGAAAGAAATTGAAGAAGATACAAAAAGATGGAAGAGCATTCCATGCTCATGGATTGGAAGAATAAACATTGTTAAAATGTCTACACTGCCTAGAGCAATCTATACCTAGAATGCCTAGAATGCCATATTAATCGAAATTTCACCAGCATTTTTCAAAGAGCTGGAACAGACAATCCTAAAAATTGTATGGAACCAGAAGAGACTCGCATTGCTAAGGAAATGTTAAAAAAGAAAAACAAAATTGGGGGCATCACGTTACCTGATTCCAAGCTTTACTACAAAGCTGTGATCACCCAGACAACATGGTACTGGCACAAAAACAGATACATAGACCAGTGGAACAGTATAGAGAGCTCAGATTTGGACCCTCAATTCTATGGTCAAATAATCTTCAACAAAACAGGAAAAAAATATACAGTTGCAAAAAGACAGATTCTTTAATAAATGGCACTGGGAAACTTGGACAGCTATGTGTAGAAGAATGAAACTCAACCATTCTCTTACACCATACACAAAGATAAACTTGAAATGGAAAAAAGATCTCAACATGAGGCAGGAATCTATCAAAATCCTAGAGGAGAACATAGGCAGTAACCTCTTCAACACTGGCCACAGCAACTTCTTTCAAAACATGTCTCCAAAGGCAAAGGAAACAAAAAGAAAGATAAATGTTTGGGACTTCATCAAGATCAAAAGCTTCTGTACAGCAAAAGAAACAGTCAACAAAACAAAGAGGCAACCCATGGAATGGGAGAAGGTATTCACAAATGACACTACAGACAAAACGCTGATATCCAAGATCTATAAATAACTCCTCAAACTCAACACATACAAAACATATAACCACGTCAAAAAATGGGCAGAAGGGGACATCTGGGTGGCTCAGTGGGCTAAAGCCTCTGCCTTCGGCTCAGGTCATGATCCCAGGGTCCTGGGATCAAGCCCCACATCAGGCTCTCTGCTCAGCAGGAAGTCTGCTTCCCTTCCTCTCTCTGCCTGCCTCTCTGCCTACCTGTGATCTCTGTCTGTCAGATAAATAAATAAAATCTTAAAAAAAAAAATGGGCAGAAGACATGAACAGTCACTTCTCCAAATAAGACATACAAATGGCTAACAGACACATGAAAAAATGTTCATCATCATTAGCCATCAGGGAGATTCAAATCAAAACCACATTGAGATAACACCTTATACCAGTGAGAATAGCCCAAATTCAAAAGACGGTAAACAACATGTGTTGGAGAGGATGTGGAGAAAGGGGAACTCTCTTACAGTGTTGGTGGGAATGCAAGTTGGTGCAGCCACTTTGGAAAACAGTGTGGAGACTCCTTAAGAAATTAAAAATAGAGCTTCTCTATGACCCTGCAATTGCACTACTGGGTATTTACCCCAAAGATACTGATGTAGTGAAAAGAAGAACCATCTGTACCCCAATAACAGCAATGGCCACCAAACTGTGGAAAGAACCAAGATGACCTTCAATGGACAAATGGATAAAGATATGGCTCATATAAACAATGGAGTATTATGCCTCCATCAGAAAAGATAAATACCCAATTTTTGTATCAACATGGATGGGACTGGAAGAGATTATGCTGAGTGAAATAAATCAAGGAGAGAGAGTCAATTATAGGTTTCACTTACTTGTGGAGCATGAAGAATAACATGGAGGACATTGGGAGATGGAGAGAAGTGAGTGGGGGGAAATCAGAGGGGGAAACAAACCCATGAGAGACTGTCGACTCTGAGAAACAAAACAGAGTTATGGAGAGAAGGGGGGCAGAGGGTTGGGTGAGCCTGATGTGTATTAAGGAGGGCACGTGTTGCATGGAGCACTGGGTGTGGTGCATAAACAATGAATGCTGGAACACCGAAAAGAAATAAAATAAAATAAAATGAAAAAAAAAATAAAGACATGAAGATGCAGGAAAAAAAAAAGAAAGACATTAGGTGATACCTATACTATTAAAAGAAGAAGCCAGGAGAGCAAACAAAAACAATACCAGTAATATAAAATGCGCTGATACCAATGGTAGATATGCCTTGAGATTATCCAGGAAAGGACAGTCTCAGTATAAAATTAAAATACCTAACTTTTGAGATGGTTCTAACTAAGTACAAACCAGGTAAGAGCTAGCCATGAGATGTTAAAGCCTATGGCTCTATTTTGAGGTTCATCGAACTTTAATATAATGCTAAATACTTAGATAGTTTAATAAACTTTAAGTGCTATAAAATTTGTTAAAGTTAAGGAACCATGGACCACAAAATTAATGTATTTATCCTGTTCTTTTTATTCTCCAAATATTTAAAAGAATAGCAACCTCACAATCATTTCACATATAAAAAAAATTTTAATGTTACATTTTCTGACTTAAGTCAGGTTGGGTCCTCAACAAACAACTGTATTTTTTTGAATAGCAATTTAGGTAAGTAGGTTTAGACAGCATAAGAAGATCATATATGCAAAGTATGCTTTCTATATATCACAATTGTTAAGGTTGAATTTGTAACAAATCTAAAGACATTCAACCTCCTTGTGTGTACCTCAGATCCCCCTACCAATATTGGTCAACCTGTGTAAAACAGACATATATAACACAATAGTAATCTTTTGGGTAAAATTTGATGACTGAAGAAAGTCTTCTGGTCTAGATCCTTATTAGGGCAGGAACACAGCCTAAGGAAAGAAAGAAAAAAAAAAGTTATACACGCATGAAATTTTTTCCCTGGACAATTTTGATAGTAATAAAGACTAGATACTAGATACTAGATACATGCACAGGTTGCTTTACTGTTGAAATACGATACTTGACTATATCTCTTCTGTGATTTCCTAGTAGATTTCAAGGAAACTGTTGAACTGAAATGAAGTCTTTTCTTATCAATGGAATTTTAATATCAGATATTTGGGATTAAGGTTATCCTATTTATATCAGAAATAAATTTTGTGCAGATTAGCTTATTCTTTATCAATAAAATTTGGGAATAAGAGTTGTAGACTATAAACCATAACAATAATGGAGAAAAAAGTAATATAGATATTACACCAGTAAAATACATTCTCTAACGCAAAATTGCAATAATTTCTCTTAGAACAATTCGCCTTTAGTTTTTCACATCCGAATTGGTCAGCTGGCACTTTATAAACCAAGTTCACACAAATTTGCAAGATGTACTATTCTGCACATTTAGTGACATATGATGTAAGCACTATCCAGGGCTGTTTGGCTTCCTCCTACTTTTACACTCTTCACATAATAAGCAAATGCAGGCTGGGGGTGCTCTAGACTCATGAAAACCAGAGGGCTTTCTGGATTTATAGGAATCATCACAACATGCAAACAGCTATCTTGGATGCTAATAATTTGTATCTGATCCAAGAATTGGAACAAAGATGTACACATTAGTAAGGGGCACTAGAGCTCTAACTTCTCTTTAACTTAAAGCTTACTGATTAAGTTTTAGCTTAATACACGTTCTTATTTCTGGAATGGAAGTTTAGAACATGGCCAAGGGATACGAAAACCTTGGACATGGGGCTACCACCTGAAACTATTTTATTTTCAGAAAGAAAAAACAGTAAGAAATAAAGGAGGTATTTAAATCCTCTTCTTGCAAGCAATCAGAAATCAGCTTTACTTGTGTGTAGGTTTTGAGTGTAAGAAATGAAGAGCCTTCAAGCCTTCCTAGGGCCTCCTTAAAAGCCCCCTAGTTCAAATTCACCCTTACATGTTGCTATTCTCCGAGGAAGGAGGAAAAGAAAATTTGCACTGACCCAGCTCGTGATTTACATACAGAGAGCAAATAAATGAATGGAGTGGGGGATGGGGCAGTGAGAAGCAATGTGTTTCCTTTTCAACCGCAGAAAATAAGATTACTTACCAAGAACATTTTTATCCAGGGCATATGTTTATTCCCTCTATCATTCGGCGCCTCAGTCTCTGCAAGAAATCAATTTTCCACTCTACCTTTCCCTCCTATTTCTAAAAAGAGAGCGAGAGAGGCGGATAATGCTTAAGCATCAGGGTCCAGAGGAAGACCGAGCAGAGGGCAAAAGACTCCCACGGCGCTCTTCATCCAGATCCGAGCTCGGGGAGTGAACCCATGGGGAGGGAGGGATCTTCTCTAAGGAGGGTACCGAGGGTGGCGAGGGGGAACCCTTTCACGGCCAAAATATAAATCATCTGCAAAGAGAATTACCGGCCCCTCAGTCACACAAGCAATTCCCTGGGGAAGTAGGTTTCCAAGAGGGAAGGGAAGTTCTTCAATGAAAAGAGAGAGAGAGACAGAGAGAGGAGAGAACCTAGGATTCGGGTTTCGGGTTTGGGCTCCGAGAAGGGACGGAACCAAGGAGCGCAAAAGAGAGAAGGCATAAAGCTCATCTTACCCGATCGATCGGGCGATCGTGTGGGCCGTATCGGGACGCGAAAATGGCAAGACCACGCGTTCGGCAGCAAAGCCATTGCTAGCACCCTCTCCCTCGGTCCCTGGGCAGGACTCAGAGAGGACGCGAGAGCCTCACCGCCTGTCACCCGCCTCCCCCCGGAACCGTCCTCGGAGCCTCCCAAGCTCTAGCTTCTAAAACAAGGCGTTTGGAGCTGAGGTTTCGGATGGAGGTGAATGGCCTCGAGTCGCCGGCTGCAGCATCCTCCGAGAAAACCCGACCTGGGAGAAAACCGCTCCTGCTGCCGCCCCGGCAGCTCGTAACCGCGGTTCCGCGCCCCCTTGCCTGCGCCTCGGCGCAGCGCCCCCGAAAGCGCCCGGCGACTCGGCCTCATCCGCATCTTCAGCCCTTCGACCCCCACCGTCTCCCCCACCCCATGCAAATCGCTGATGATTTGGTCATCCTAAAGTGACCACAGTGGTTTATTTGGGGGGGGGGGGGGTTGGCTGTGCTGGGCTTCCTTACTACGCCTCCCTCAGTCGCTGCGAGCGAGGGAGTTCAAGGGAAATCCTAGTGAAACACACTGATGGAATACTATTAATCCTAATAATCATGTTCCCAGCGCAGGTAACTCTTAAAGAACTGAGAGTGGGAAGATCAGAGCAGGATTTGAGAAGCAGTGCCCTCTTGAATTCTCATTGGATCCTTCTCAGCAGCCTCAATCATTCTTGCTGCTGTATCTTTCAGGATGACTAGAGCCTTGCTCACTAGTTCTCTCTTTATCTCTTGTCTTCAACACATCCTTTTACTTCTCTTTGCAGATTTATCTGTATTTCAACTCCTGTTCTCCGGGGTTACACAGCTTCTCTTTCCCCCCACGGTGTGGGCATGCACAGTCAGTAAATTTCACTTTGTCTGCCTAAGGATCATTACAAATAAGCCCCCAACCCCCAAAATAAAAGGCACCTCTCGCACATTTTTTTCTTTTCCTTGGAGGTTCATGGCTTTCTGTGTAACTGGTTTTTAGGTGGTTACATGCCACCAGGAACTGCTGATTTTTTCAAAGTTCCACCACCCTGCAGCTCATCCCTATTTTGATTTGGAAGATCATGGAATATCTGTTTGCATCCTGGATATATTTTTCTCACAGTCATCTTGCTTCCTGAAATGTCCTCTGGTAAGTTATTCTCCTTATATTTTATTAGAAATTGATTGCTAGTGTTATTTTAAATAAGCTTTGTTTCAGCAATATCTCATTGTAAAGATATTTTTGTTACTTTCGGAACTCAAAGATCTATGCGACTGTTCATTAATTAGTATATTAGTTGCAATTGTGCTACTAAGATAGAGCCCACGTAATGAATTATCCCATCACCTTTTACATTATTTATTTCTGTCTTCCTTTATATTACAGGTTATAGGAAACATTAACCATTCCTCCCCCCTCCCATTAATGCTTCTTGGCACACATTCTTGTGCCATTTGAAAGGTCACATTTTATATGTTTATCTAAGAGTAAGCTTAAACCTTCTCACAATTTCAGGGTCTGAGAAAGTTCACTGGTTTCTGATCTTCAGAAGGTTGTTCAGGTCAGCATTTGTTCATTGCAAGCAATTACATGACTGAAGGAAGACTTTTGTAAAGTGTATTTTTATGGGTTTAGCAGGACACTAAACACTAATAGCCACTCTACGGTAAGAAGAAGAGTGGGAGTTTGAAGTGCACCATTTTTTTTTTTTCTTACAATATCCCAAATCACACATGAACACATTATTGTGGGCATTGCATTTCAATTCAGACATCATATTTAGTACATTTCTGATTTCGTGAATTTAGCTGATGAACAGCTAATTGGACACGGAGTGCTCATTTCAGAGGAAGAGGGCTATCAGAAGAAAGCACTGATTATCTGGATTCTAATAAATTGAAAATCAGGGACAGACTTTATATTAAAAAATTAATTACCTCACTCTTCACACTTGTTCAACCCCCAGACTCAATTTTTAATAAGTATGTTAAAGCGTCAGTGTTTTTTGCTTTTATGAACATTTTTTATGGGTTTACCTGACATTATGAGTATCACTTCCCCTTTAAGTATAGGTATGCTGAGGAACATTTAAATCTTAGCTTTTACTTCACATATTGACAAGGACGTGGTATTAATTAAATGTCAAGCCTACATGTATTGCAGTCTCTAATACATACTAAGGTTTTAGAGTTTTCCTGTGACACCCCCTCCCCCTTACCCAGCCCCCATCAAAACAAGTTCCTGGGTTCTACATTTTCTCCTTATTGGGGTAGATGGAGGTGAGAACCTATTGTTTAAGCTTTTCTTTCTTTCCTTATGTCTTTCTTTTTTCCCCTTCATTTCCTTTCTTTTTTTCTTCTCTCTCTCTCTCTTTTTAAAATTTCTCAGAAAGAGCTATCCCCGTCCTCATTGATGGCTGACGCGACGATCTAAGTAATGTTTTTTTTTGTTTGTTTGTTTTGTTTTGTTTTTAATTCAAAAGCCCTTTTAGTTTCCAGACATAAAAGTACTCCAGCTGCAGCGTCACCCCAGCCCCCAGTCTCAGGATTCAAGGGCTTCCCCCCTCGGCTCCCACCACCAGCCCATCAGAGCAGGGCTGAGACTGTGGTCCGCACCACTAGGCGCCCCTCACCCGTCCCTAGTTTCTACCTGGTCTCTCCTTCCTAGTCTGGTCGTCCTGCCTGACAAGTGCCATCAGATGCCGCGACTCTAGTTTCAGAAACGAGGGCTTGGCATAATTCACCAATTCAAGATTCCTCTTTGGAGGACTGGTGCTATTGCGCAGGGGTGGAAGGGGGTGGGGGGTAAACACACACACACACACACGCACACACACGCACACACACACAACCCCCAAACGCAACTTTCAGTGCAGTCAGATCTTTCCTTCTTAGCCTAGTCTACTCCAGTCAAGCCCAGCCCTACGCTGGTAGGTAAGTGCGCTCTGCTGTATGGAGCCTGAAACTCCAGCTTGCGAGGGGGACAGTTAGGTCCGCGAGGCTGCGCCGCCAAGGACGCTTTCAGCGGAGGGCTAGCAACAGGCGACCGAGCCTGGCGATTTCTCCGCAGCTCCCGGCAACGCCTAAGCCACCTGGGCGCGGGGAGCGCGGACGACAAGGTGTCCGGTCGCCTGGCCGGCCGCGGGCGCTGGGCTGGGTGCTGGGTGTGGGGATGGCGGCGCGGGCAGGGAGCGGGTCCCGCACGCTGCGGGGCTAGCGCAGGCTCCGCACTCAGCCCCTGCGGCTCGCTGTGCTCGGGGTGGGCACGGGCAGCTCCGGTGCGTAGGGCGCGCCGGGGGGTCGGGGGGGGGGGTCGCCTCGGTGCCTCACGCTCCATTTCCAGGCTGCTCTGGGCCAAACTTGAGCAAAACCTCTTTTCTGAGAGGACAGACTTGGGAGCACTAGACTCTTATCAACGCCCTTTTGCATTTGCATTTTATTTACTTATTTATTTATTTGTTTGTTTATTTATTTATTTATTATTTTTAATGAGCTATAGCCTAAGACTCATAAATGACGGCTTTTCAGCATGCCTGCTTCATGAAACCATAATCGCCTTGTTCATCCCCTTGCTTAGTCGAGCTTAAGCTTGCTCACTGACTTCTCAGGCTCTGTGTTTGAGTATCACTGCTCGTCATTCCCTCTCTCTGCCTTCACCGACTGGTCAGTCCCCAACTGGGGAATCTGGGGGGGAGGTGGAGTGTGTGTGGGGGATGCGGAGAGCTGGCTTTCAAATTAGAGCTGGAGCTTGGAATACAAGGTTGAAGTTGAAGCAAAGAGTGAGGTTGGGAACCCTCTGGCTTATATGAGACGCACTTTCAAGTTGGGCTTTTATTTTTCTGTGTCCCTTTTTCTGGAGGTTGGCGGGGGGGGGGGGGGGGGGGGGGGGGGGGGGGGGCCCGGGGGGCCCCCCCGGGGGCCCCCCGGGGGGGGGGGGGGCCCCTCGGCCGCGGGTTCCTGCCGTTTCCGCAGCCAAGCAGTGGCAGAGAGTTTAGGTCTCTGATGGCTGTGCTCCCAGCCCCTAAGAGTTGAACCAGAGAGTGTTTTACTCTGCACCAGGTCGAGAACGTGATCAGCCTTGTAGAACAGAGACCTCCTTCTAATGGGAATCCGTTTGGGAATCGCTGGGGAGGCTTTACCTCCGGAGATGCCCGTTTCGAGCTGTGTGAGATGCCAGCCAGAGGCTTGAAAAGAGGAAGAGGAGCCTGGGGTTGCAAGAGAACCCTAGTATTGCTTACAAATATCCTAGCCAGTCAGATGCATGTAAGCAAAGAAGAGAGCATCAGGGTATAAAACTGTCACAACCGCTTGGAAGACAGATTCAGAATTTGGGGACTTTTGCATGCTGTTTAGATTTGTTTGTCATCATGCAGTTAAGCAGGTAAGGACTGAATGTCTATATTTTATTGACAATCATATAACCTGTATGTGACCCATCCTGGGATAATGTTTCCCTGTTTCAAGCGATGGGATACATGTATTTTCAGATGGTTCTGCTATGATGCATAACTTCTTAGTATTCATGTTGGTGAACCCTTTAAATCCATTTAAATGCTTAACAATGTTACAAAAATCATACACTGGGCAGAGGTGAAGGGAAGAAATGGGAAGGTACAGAGTTGGAGGAAGAGATGCATAGCCCTAATGAAGTATGTAAAATAGTAGTTGCAGAAATGCCTTGAAATAGTGCTCCTTGTTAAGGTCACAGACCTTAATATAAGGACAACTGGAGAATTATAAAGGGCATCTTGAACTAGTAATTTAATTCTGACTACTTGAGAGAAATGTGTAGTGGGTTATAGCCCTGTTACTGTCTCAATTTCAAAAAAAAAAATCTTGGGGTAGAGGTTGGTTGGGTTTTCAAACAGGATAAGAAAAGGGCTTGCCTAAGGCTATGTTACTTGTGACCCTAGTATAGAAATCTTTGGTCTGGAAAACCAGTTAGAAACTGAAAAAAATAAATCAGAAAATTATAGTAAATCTTCCATAAATAAGGCCTTTTTAAATTCCAGATTTTGTCGATGCAGTCCATAAATTTCTCCTATTTAGATTAGACAGAAAACTTATTTAAAATGACAAAATATTTTGAGTGTATGAAGTTTTGTTATTATTATTGATAATGTTTTGTGATGTTCTGCTTACATGTTGAAGGAGTCTGGAGTCCCCACAAAATGAAGCAAAAAATTAATAAAGCACAACCCTTAAACTATTCCATTTATTTCTAATATTTTCTCTTTTCTAAGATATTGTATTTAAGATTTTCTCTGGAAATATTTTTAGTGCTTACATTTATTGAAATGGATCCCCTGATCAATAATTTTTCTGCTTGTAAGGCTCACTGATAGCATCTTGAAAATATAAGAAAGATAATTGAAACTTTGGGTCATAAAATTGCAAAGTTACAGTGCTTTTCTTAAAAGGGAGTTTGAGGAAAGAGGTAGTTTTTACTTCAGTAGAGAAAGTAATTTGTCAATGAGTTTCAATTCCTCAATTCTTTTGCATTTTGCCTTCTAGAGTTTTATTGTAATGAACATGTTCAGTGTGTGTGTGTGTGTGTGTGTGTGTGAGAACGCCCACTTTTGGGTGGGTGAGAACATATTTATTTAAATCTACATTGCTTAATAATGTTTTCCACATGAAATATACATGACACATATATGATTAATTTCATTTATCACTTAATCAGATAGAATGTATTCTAGTGCCTCATGAAATATTTTCCTAAACTCAACATTATAATGGAGTTGTAGGCTTTTCAAATATAAAATACAGTATATCTTGGTTTTCTTCATGCAAAATGATTGGCATATTACAGATAAGTAGATCAAACCTAGGTAGGAAGAAACCTTGGGATTCTAAAAGAATGTGTGTGTTTGTGAGAGTGTGTACGTATGTGTGTGTGTGTAACTCTATATACATATTCATATACAAAATTAACCTTATTACTAGGTTTGTATGTTCTTTAAATAAACATGGAATTTCTTTTCAGATTAGTGCCTTTGTGTGTTTCTCTCTACAAGTGCAAAGAACTTAATGGGTGGGACTTCAAAACTTTGATACTTTGTTATCAACCTATGCTTCAGTTTCCTATATTCCCTCTTATTTTGATTTTTTTCATATTATCACTAAAATGAGCAGTTACTGACCAGAATAAGTGTCTGAAATTCCAGTCATCTAAAAATCAGGTGTTAGTCTGAAGTTTAGATACAAACAGCAATGTAACACCAATCTGTGGCATGTTGAGTACAAATTTAGCTTTCATGAAAAAATATCACAAAGGTATTTGGATATTATGACTATGACTTATGATTAATGAGGTAGGCTTCTAAGATCTCAACATTTTTCTCTTTGCTCTTAACAGTGGGTTATCTTGAAATGTAGAGTAAGATGGTTTTAGGATTCTTTCCTCAATGTCAGTTCCAGTTCTACTTCCTAAATACGAGCTTAGTGAAATTTCTTGACCACTCTTCATTTATTTTTCTCAACTTTCACCTGAGGAAAATAATATCTCCTTTATAGCATTGTTACAGATAAATGACATAAGAAGTGATGATGCCTTAAATAGACAAACATGCAATGAAAAAAACTGTATTTTGAGAAGATATCATTTACATTTAATTTTTTTTTCATTTTGGTTAAAGTTCTCATTCCATGAAAAAAGTAATGAGGTTGACAACTTAAAAAAAAAAATTAGTATCAAATATACTTAGTCTCTATTGGTCTATGGTGTTATGGTTTCTAATGGGTTTAAACGATATTTTCTGTTTGTTTTGATATTGTGTAGCTAAAAAACAAAACAAGTTCAAGAATACATTCCTTGAGTCACATTAGTTCTTAATTATATTATATTTACCTTGGCTTTTATGCAGTTCTGGGACAGTAGTCACATTTACAAAAATAGTTACTCTTGATTAACTTTTCAGTATCATTTAGTGAAAAGAAAGTCTGATTTCTTATCAAATTTATACTATTAACCTGATAATTCCTGTCACTTTGATTAAAGCAAGATAAAAATATTCACATGTAGCAACTTAAAAGTGGAAAAACTAAAAAAAATCAGACTTTTCAAGCATCATTTATAAATTAATATTCAGTTTACCAGAATAAATTAGGAGATGTCTGACATTGTTAATGTTTTAATTTAGCAACTACTTGGATATTTTCATTTAAACATTTAGGAATGTATCTCTATTCACTGTTATATGGTTTTATGATTTTAATATTTACAGTCCATAAGTTCTAAAGAAAAACAAAAATAATTTGGGTTTGAATACTATTGATTGCTAATAGATTATTAAAAGAAGGGGATAACGTAATAATACTTATTGTAGTATAGAAAAAAAAGATTCTCTAAAGCTGAAATTTTATCATGAACAGTAATGACTTTTCTGTTGAAAATATATCTGGAAGTTTCTTCAATCATTCTTTTATTTTTTTAAGTGATATCAAACACCCACTGTAACCATTTTATATTGGTCATCAAATATCCTCATCAATAACATTTTAAATCTTTCATTATTATCATTTCAGAACATATTTGATGAGTTATTAAGAACATTGGTATCCAATTACTCATATGTACAACTGTCCAGTTACAAAATCTCTACAGATTATGATGTCATAAACTATGAATCCACTTTTCTATATTTAATATATGAAATAAAGTATTCATGCATACAATTCTAGGATATTTTTCAATTTTATATTCAAAATAACTAATCATGAATAGCTAGTTGATGCTCTATAATTGAAATAAACCCAATTATGATTCTCTAACCAATTTCTTTTCCCCTAAGATTGAAAAATAAAACTAATATATTTTAATGAGTTGACTGGATTCCTAGGTATTTACCATGAAACAAATAGTTGTGTTGATTTTTAAAATATTTCATTTTAACCAAGAAAGTGTAAATTCAGATGTTGAAAAATGACATACATCCTAAAAAATTAAGAGGTCTCATAGATTCTTACTCTTCCATATACATTGTTATTTCTTAAACACAATGTATAATTTCTCACAATTTTTACTTTTTATTAAATTTTCAGTTAAAAATAGCCTTTATCTTCAGTTAGACCTATTTTTATTTATAATTAATGTTTTAGGAGTGTTTCTTTTAATGCCTAAACCCTAATTTACTCAGATATAGATGCCTTTGAAAGCACCCAAAGCATAACAAATTCCCTTTAATAGCTAATAAAGAAGCTACCATGTTATAGTTCCAGCAAATTAAATCTATAAAATACCCATTTATTGATTAAATTAATAAATATGTTAACATTACATTCAAATGTATTGTAGCTCTCTGCTATATAAGAATTATTGTCTCATAATGGTGTGTTTCATTTAAATTCCATTATAGAGTTATTGTGAAAGAATACTTATAGATAGACTTATTCTCCCTGATTTCTGTGAATATCAGCCAACCTCATCAGGATTGAGCTGTTTTTTATTAACTTTTCTGAAGTCTTGCATTTTGTTAATTTTAAAAGCTATCTCTAGAATATTGCACTATTAAAAAACAATCTTGCCTTGGGAAGAGCAGAACTGAGTAGGCATGCATTTTAGATTTTCGCTGTCAAATAGTGGCCAGAATATAAGCACACTGTTACTTTATAGATTCATTAAACACTTATTCTCACAACTGGAAAACATTTTCTTTAAAATGTGTCAGATGATGTCCACAGATGCAAGGTAGTTTGGGGAAAAAGTGATTTAATCTAACTAAAAAAATATTTAAAAAAATTAAAACTACGTTCAATCAAGCATCAGATTATCGAATCACATGTTGTATATATGTGTTCTTTGTAATTTGTGATATCTTTGATAGAGAAACCTTTTAAGATACAAGTTTTTCTTAACAGCTCTCAGATATGCAATTTAATACTGTGTGCAGAAGCTTCTTCTGTTGTAGCTAAAGTAAATATAGAACAAAATTAATTCAATCAGGAAGTCCTGGTGTAGACAATACATTTAAGTGTCTTTCATGTCTTTAGTAGGTAACATTTCTGATGGTTTGAAAATCAGACCTCTAAATTTACATAGAGATGATAGAACAGTCTTTTTCAGAAGTGAACACCTGTTAAACAATAAACAGTTTAAATTTTTAGAAGAAAATCATTAAAGGGTACATAAATTTTGCAGCAAAGTTGTTAAAAAATGATCCTTTTCGATAATTAACTCATGCTTCTCTCAATATTTTTTTTATGTAATGGCAAAGATTAACATATAGGCTAAGTATAGCTTACACAAAACATTCAAATTGCATGACTTTTTGATTGTTCATTCAGACCCGTCACTAATAAACAAAGACAAAGTTAAGTACATTTTATAAATGTGGTAAGTATTGTTTTGGAGATTATACTATGGAATAATGTGACAGACCAGAAGTCTCCAAAATAGAATAAAAAGGATCTGTCTATTATTAATCAACAACAGTAACAACTAGAAAGTTGGGTGTGTTTTTTTGTTGTTGTTGTTGTTTCTTTTTACAAATTTCATTCCAAAAGGAGTTTTAAACAACTTAACATTAACTCAAAAACTTTATTGAAATAGCAATTATTATGGAATATGTGTTTCCCAATTTGTAAGCTGTGCTCTTTTGTGCTTATGAAAAGTTTCAACAATTACCCAAAAACAACATTTTCACATTGTGAACACAGAGAAGGGAATCCAGTCTTCTCTGTGAATTGAAACTTAAAATTTATAGCTAAAGAAAAGGGACTCCTGAACAAATTCTTAAGGGATACTCCGCATATCTTTTAAAATTAAATTTAAAACTTCTTTTTATTTTTTTATAAAGTACTTATTTTAAGCATCTTTCTCCCCTTGTGTGGAAACATAGCTTATGGATTTATAAGCTTCTTTTCCCGGAACACACAGATTTTTGTAATATATCCCTTCTTATTTGAGAACTTTTAGATCGGGCACAGATTATTGACTTTTTAAAATTTTTATTATTATTTTTTTAGAGAGGGAGAGGGAGAGAGAGAATACCAAGTAGACTCCCTGCTGAGAGCACAGCGAAGACAGGGCTTGATCCCACGACCCTCAGATCATGACCTGAGCTGAAATCAAGAGTTCGTTGCTTAAGAGTCTGAGCCACCCAGGTGCCCCTTGATGTTTTAAATGTATAGCTATCTTTATACTTTGGCTAATTATGTTTGAATGGTGACAAAACAATGGAGGAAATTAACTTTGAACACTCACATTCCCTCTCAGAACTCTAGCAGGTTTTCATTTGTATCTGTCATCCATCCATGAAATGCAGATGTTTTATAATCATAAAAAGATAGGCCAGGATGAATATGAAAGATCACTCCTGTCATTACTCCATTTTAAACCTATGCTTGACAGCTGCTATTTAAGAAAATCAATTCTGATTTAAAGAATCAGCGCCTTCATATAAATAGCTGTGATTTACTGTTTAAAATATTTATTTCTCATCAATAATATTGAGTCAGTAAGGTAAACAAGAGTTTTATCTAGCTCTCTGCATGATTCTTTCATCATAAAAGTGACAAAAATGTAACATGCTTTCCTCTATTTTAGCTATAGATTTGTAGAGATCTAAATTGAAGATGACAATTTATTTACTCAGGATTTGAAACTACACAACTATTAACTGTTCATTAAAATTTATTTATTACCAAATTTCAGTTTCAGGTAATTCCCATAACATTGATACCTGTGGTTATTATTTAGAAGGTAATTTCTGACAAGTTCAGACAACATGATTTTAAAAATTACCACTAGTGCATACTTGATACTCTCAGTATAGCTAATCAGTTAGACATAACAATGTCCCTTTTATGCTTTCTTTATAATATCCTTCAAAAATCTGGCTTTTTTATGTAAAAATTATTTTCAAGAACATAAATTGTTTTTCATATTGATTTATATTCCTCTTCTTTAAAAAAATATATTTATTTATTTTAGAGAGACAGATACAGAAAGAGAGAGCATGAATAGGATCAGGGATAGAGGGAGAGGAAGAGAGAGAATCTTTTTTTTAAGATAATTTTTAATTTTTTTATTAACATATAATGTATTATTAGCCTCAGGGTACAGGTTTGTGAATCGCCAGCTTTACACACTTCACAGCACTCACCATAGCACATACCCTCCCCAATGTCCATAACCCCACCCCCCTTCTCCCAACCCCCCTCCCCCCAGGAACCCTCAGTTTGTTTTGTGAGATTAAGAGAGAATAAGGGAGTGAGAGAAAATCTTAAGCAGGCTCCCCACTCAGCCCAGAGCCCAATGTGGGGTTTCATCCCAAGACCCCCAGATTACAATCTAAACCAGAGTCAAGAGTTAGACACCCAACAGACTGAGCCATGCAGGTACCTCTCACTTTGCTTTTCTTTTGAAATTTAGTATCTTAAGTTCTCTATAACTTTCTAAGTTTGAAGACAATTTGAGCTATTTTAGAAGTTAAAGTAATCTAGTGACAAGAATGGTCCTTGAGAATACCAGATATTTTCAAACTTGTATGTTCGGGAAAAATAGAGCATATTATCAGGAAAGACTTCAGACAAGCTACAATATACGACCAATATCAGGCACTACAGGACTAGCTACCACATGAAAATATTGGCCATCCCGGCATCTTTGGCAAATGGTAAGATGTGCATTCTTCAACTAGAAACACAGAGTTCTAACATGCCCTCCTTAGATGGTGGTTTAGAGGGCACTGGAGAATGGTAGATAAAAATTTAACTACTTGTTGCTGGATTGGTTTGCTTATTGTAAATCATCTCTTTTTGTTGTTAGTTTTGGTTCATTTTAAAAAGTATTTATTGATCAATGGTTTGCACTGGGGTACACCTTGGAAATATAACAATGAAAAGATGTAACAATTGTACATAAGAGGCTTACAGGTTTTTTGGTATTTGTAGTACATTTTGTTTTAATTAATCCACAAAGGCAAATTTAATACTTGACCACTCATTTTATTTTCACACATGTTCAATTTTGATATTACAAATCTAATTCTCTTTGAGGGAAGAAGAAGTTTGTCATATTCCTCAGTATAAATATAGGTCAATAAAGAATGAATTTTCTATCCAGTTAGAAGATTATAAGAGAAATGTAGGAACCAGGACGGTTGTGCAAATAAAACCATAACAATTCTCAGAGTAATGACTTCGTTGACATTTTATCATGATTTGTGTTGTTTTGTTTTGTTCTTAAATGTTAGCTTATTTTTAATGACAGTATTTCCAACGTGTTATACCTTTTTGTTTTTTAGTAACTAAAATTAACAACAACAACAAAAAGATTAACATTATAAGAATTTACTTTACAAATTTAATTTTCTTATTATTCGGGCGTTCTCTGGGCCAAATTATTTTATTAATGCTATAGATGCATTAGTGAATAAAAGAGATACAAATACTTGCCTCATGTTGCTTGTACTGGAATTGCAGTGGTTATAACATTATTATAGGAATTATTGAAGAATTATAAGAATTACCCTTTGAATTTAATGATATCTGTAAGGAAGACTAGAAGACAAGTTTAGGAGTCCACTGACAATATTTATAACCATACACTCCTAGGTTAAAAACACTTGAACACTTTCTATAGATGAGTAAAAAGAACCTGGAAATTATTATTTTGAAATAAAAAAAAAATTCTGTGGACTACTAATCAGTACCTTTTAAACAAACTTTAATAATTTTACTGGACTTTCCTTGAAAGTGCCTTAAATGTAATATTTCCTTTGTGTGCGACTTCAGAAGGTATACTCCTATTTATATATCTCCATATAATAACTTCTAATTAAGTAGCCCATTTCACCTTATAGCCCTGCTTAACTCCAAGGTAAATTTTGGTTCTATTCTAGAACAAGAGATTTATTGTCCATTTGGTTCCAAACCAACATTTCTATACTTCAGCCCAGCACTATGTCTTAGTCGTAAACTATATTAGTTTATTATTATATTTTTACAATGGTATATGCTTTCACTGAACAACAATTTAGTATTACACTTTTAGTTTTTATCCAGGATCATTATTGAAAAATTTTTTTAAAAAGCATTTTTAAAACTTTGCAAAACTGTGACTGAAGTCATTATCCGTAAAGTCAGAGGCAAAATCTTTATTGTGCTTGTATTTGCATAGTACTTACAGTCCTTTTTCAAAATGATTTCCCCAAATCTCTTTAAATTGATATTTATGTGGGATGCCTGGGTGGCTCAGTGAGTTAAGCCTCTCCCTTCGACTCAGGTCATGATCTCAGCGTCCTGGGATCAAGTCCTACACTGGGCTCTCTGCTCAGCGGGAAGCCTGCTTCCCCCCCCCTCTGCCTACTTGTGATCTCTCTTTCTCTCTCTGTAAAATAAATAAATAAAATCTTTTAAAAAAATAAATATGCACTTATGTGACAAAATTATTTTACTGATGAAAATTGTTTTATTCTCCTTACAAGCCAGGATGTTTTATTTATTATTATTATACAAGAAAAAGCAGAATCTTATTCCTACTTACAGTAACCATATTAAATACAGATGTCTGTAACTATTATTTCCATTCCATTTCTATATGTATATATATATAATATATATATATATTATTTTAATCTTTATTTTTAAAGTATTTATTTATTTTACCATTGATTATATCTCCTATGCTGTACTTTTCATCCTTGTGACTTATTCATTCCATAGTTGGACGCCTATATCTCCCACTGTGCTTCACCCCCCTCCTCCCACCCCACATCATCCATCAGTTTGTTCTCTGTATTTGTGGATGTTTGTGCTTTTTTGTTTGAAATTTTTAAAGTTCCACACGTACATGAAGTAATATGATATTTGTCTTTCTCAATCTGACTTATTTCACTTTGCATAATATCCTCTAGATCCATTCATGTTGTCACATATGGGAAGATCTCATTCTTTTTATGACACTATAATATTCCATTGTTGTCTTCTTCATTCATCTATTGATAGATACTTGTGTTGCTTGCATATCTTGGTTATTGTAAATAATGCTGCAATAAACATAGGGGTACATATATCTGTTCAAATTGTTGCTCTTGTTTTTCTTGTGTAAATGCTTTGTACTGGAATTAATCGATCACAGTATTCTATTTTTAATCTTTTGGGGAATTTCCATACTCTTTTCCACAATGAATGCTCCAGTTTGCATTCTCATCAACAGGGCAGGAGGTTTCTTTTTCTTCTTCTTCTTTTTTTTTTTTTTTTTTTTTTTTTTTTACATTTTTCAAGCCATCACTTGTTACTTCTTGTTTGCTCAATTCTCACTGTTTTGTCAAGGATAAGGTATTATTTCATTGTGGGCTTGATTTTCATTTCCCTGATGATAAATGATGTTGAGCATCTTTTCATGTGTATGTTGGCCATCTTTATATCTTCTTTGGGAAAAAAAAAAATCTTTATTTTAAACTCTTTTACTATACTGGTAATCAAAGATATTGATTATAATAAATTTTCAGAAGCCTTTCTCATACTCTACTTTAAAATTAGATTCTGCCATCTAAGTATACTAAACATCTTGCATCTGAACGTAATTATTTTCTGACCACTTTTCCTTATGAATTAAAATTAAGTACAATCCAAATCTTACCAAAATATTTTGTTATATCACTTATGTTCAAAAGCCAAGATATTTTATGTTTAAAATATAAAAACCCAAGTGACTCTTGAACTTTGGACTTTTAAGAATTATATCACCTGATTTTGAAGAATTAAGGAATGGAATTCACCTTCTGTTCATTTTTTCTAATCAGCTCTACCATTAGGTAGTATCATTTAACTTCTTCTTTATTGGTAGGACAAGATTGTATTGACAGGATCAAGCAGGAGATTAGTTCCTTCTGCAGTATATACTCCTCAGAGGAATACTAACCCTCATTAAGATGGAAAACACTTAAAGCTGTAATTCAGAGGCACTGTATTGCCTGATCAGCTAAAATAAATAATGAGAAGGACCCACTGGACTATAGGCTTAGCGGAGTTAAATCACTGGAAAAATTCACTTTTCAGGCTAATCTTAACCTATACAACATGATTTAAAACAAGCTAGTTAAAATTAAAAAACAAAAAACAAACAAACAACAAAACAGAAAAGGAAAGTGAAAAAGTATAGTAATAAAGCATTTCTAGCAGATTAATATAATGGCAATCTCTTGCTGGCTTAGGCAGACATAATGAAATATCCCATGAACAAAAGAAAAAAATAAAGGAATTCAGTTCAGCGTGTGTTCCAAAAATTTACCAGATCTAATGTTAATGTTAAACATTAGTGGCCACAAGGATTACTAAAACATAATCCCTGCCAGCAAGTCCTTCATAAACTGGTCATGTGAAAAAATGGGTTAAAAATGATAATAGTAACATATTTGTGAAAATCCATCTAGTCAGCAGTTATTTTAAGAATTTTAAAACTAATATATTGGAAAGGATTTAAAGTAGTTATTAACCCACAGGACATTTGTTTTTAAAATTGAAGAGGAATTGCTATTTCAAATAAAAATGCATTCTGTTATTTTTTAAGTTCCTGATTGGATACCTTAGTTTTCTGTAATACCTAAAGTTATATGCTTTTTTGCTTTAGGGATTATCACATCTTTTTTGTTTTTTTATAAATCTGTTCCCTTTTATTGAGGGAAATTGAAAGAATTATCAATGCATAAGGAAAAGAAAAACAAAACAAAACAAAAAACCCTTTTGGTATAATTTCCAGATATACCAGTGACAAATCGCATAGCTAAAAGTCAGAATGACTTTTTTATTTTCCCCATGTCTACACATGGTTGTTTACTTCAACAGGTGCACAAAGGAAAAGCAATCATTTCTCTATACTCCTGGTGGAATACAGAAAAGAGAGTGGCAAAATTCTGCCTATCTATATAGAAAATGATATATATAAAAGATTTTATATCTTGATGAATTTATTGACATCTTTATATAATAAAATGACTAATTCTACTCCATTAGGTTATTTAAAAATTTATTACCTTTAAATAAACAATGTCTAAATTAAGGAAGAACAATTTAAGGTCGTTTGAAGTCTAAAATTATAGCACATAACTGGTTATTTAACTAAAGCCATCAATTAATATGTCATTACTAAAGTAATGATGTAAATCATTGAATAATGGAGCTCTTATTTTTTATTAATTTGACTATATACAATATATAAGTCTCGAATGTGCAACAATGAAAATCCATATGTATATGCATATAGGTAGATGATGCATTAAATTATCCATATATCTTTGAATATGTTTACTAAACTTAACAGTTGAGTTTACCACTTTAGAAAAGCAATGCCTTTAAAATGATTTTCCTCATATCCAGGGATTTTTTCCTGCAAGTAATACTATAAAATATATATATATTTAGTTGTATTCTTGATTTTTCACATTATTATTCCTTAAAATAACAATTGCTAAAATGATCTTCATATTCTTGTCATTATCTGGCATTTTTGAGGACATAAGAAAACTGACCTTAATTAAAAATATATCATAGCATTTCAGCAAAATATTAAAATCATCTCATTCTACTGAAATGTTATTAAGTGTCCCATTTTGAGACACGATCTCTGTTTTATGTATGTTGGATATTATTTTTCCTTTTTGCAATACTATAAAGCAATTTTTAGTAAGATTGCATCATTAAGTCTTTCGGAGTAATATCGTAATTTCTCTGAAGAACGGAGAGGTAAATTAAATCATGCTGACCATTATTATACTTTTTAATCCAATAAATAATACATGTAATCAAAAAAAGTAGTTTTTTGATATTTTTAGTTTATGGTACATGTCTTTAAATATATGACACAGAATCACATTTAGTTGATTAAACTATAACTTTCATTGAAAAATTAAATTAGATGAAGCAGATATGCTTTGAAAACCTGTAATATGAAAACTTATATTATGAAAACCCATAATACTCAGATCACTTGGTTCTAATAGACTGAGAAAAAACTCCCACTTTAATTTTTAATTTTATTTTATATTTCTAATATTTAAATTTTCCATTTTATTTTAGTATTTGTTTTTTTTTTTTTTTTTTTTCAGGGAGGGGAAAGGAAGGGCAGACATTGAAGAAAAGAGAATTTTTTTTTTCCCAAAGATTTTATTTGAGAGGAAGAGAGCAAACAAGAGAGAGAGAGAGATAAAGTGAGAGAACACGTGTGGCAGGGAGAAGCAGAGGGAGAGGGAGAAGGAGACATCTGGCTGAGGCAGAAGCCCAATGTGGGGCTAGATCCTAGGACTCCAGGATCATGACCAGAGCCAAAGTAGATGCTTAAGCTTAACTGTCTGAGTGACCCAGATTCCTCAGAAAGAAAGAGAATCTTAAGCAGGCTTCAAGCCCAGTACGAAACCATACTGGGAGCTGGATGCCACGACGCTGAGATCATGACCTGAGCTAAAAATCAAGAGTCGGACGCTTCACTGACTGAACCACCCAGGTGCCCCTATTTTCTATTTTAAAATTTTATTTTGTTCAAGAGCACTTCATTAAGTGGCAACAAAAATCCTAATAAATAACTTTCGATCTGCAATCAGTTCTGATTAAGTTGCAGTTCGGTGTAATAGGGAGAGCATGGTTTTCAATTTGGCTTCAAGAACATTGGCATTCAGTCCTTGCCTGCTGCTTATTTATTCACCTTGAACCTCTGTCATCTCAACAAGCTAATGGTGATAACAATTTATACTGTATTGTGTTGCTAGGAGGTGAAATAAGGAAATATTGGTAAAATGCTTGACATATCAAAAGAGCTTGATAAAATAATTTCTTGGGGCGCGTGGGTGGCTCAGCGGGTTAAAACCTCTGCCTTCAGCTCGGGTCATGATCCCAGGATCCTGGGATCGAGCCCCGCATCAGCTTCTCCGCTCAGCGGGAAGCCTGCTTCTTCCTCTCTCTCTCTCTCTGCCTGCTTCTCTGCCTACTTGTGATCTCTGTCTGTCAAATAAATAAATAAAATCTTTTAAAAAATTATTAAAAATAAAATAAAAGTAATTTCTTGAGAAGAAAATAAAAATAGTATGTCATTTTCATCATCATTGTCTTTTTTTTTTTTTTCTCTAATGAAGTTTGGAAGGTTTTCAATTAAAGTTACCTCTAGAATATGACCTTTCAAATCGGGGGGGGGGGGACGAGCTATTCACCTGCTGTTTCTATATTATTATTATTTAAATTCAAAAGTGATAACATAGTAAGATATATACGGTGCTTATTAGTGAGAAGAGAATCTATGTTTGACTCTACCTTTGAACTCTTATTCATTTGGTCTATCTTTAGAAACTATGAACAATAGAACATAAATGAAAAGACCCTAAGTTTTTCACAATTATATGCATGATCATGATAATTTCTTACCACTGAATTTAAAGCTAATAATTTTGATTCTATGTCCTTGTTCTTAATGGTTTTTTACTTAATGGTTTTTTATTAAGAATGCTTTGCTTTGATAATACTTGAACATGCCATTCACCTTCATGATTTGGACACCTGGACCATTATATCAGGACTCTCTTTCCCTCCTTTCTCAACTATAAAAGCTGTTCTCATCCTGAGGTATGGCTCAGATGCTAAGTCCTCTGTAAAGCTTCCTCTTCCCCCATAGAAGGAGTTTTTCTAACCTTGTCATCCATATCACATTTATTACACCTCAATTTAGTACTTATTTAATCACCATTTGTTCAGTCATTCAACCAATACTTATTAAGCAACTTTATTTCAGGTACTATGCTACCTGTACCCCAGTTGTCGCTAAAGTAAGAATAATTATTGTCCTTCTAAAACTAAGTCTAATTGGAGGCAGGGGAGATATGCAGCCAAAAAGACAAAATATACACATAAATATACAATGTAACTGTAATATAATAGATGAAGTAATGGAATCAAGAAATAAGGCCAACCAATTTTAAAGACTCTCAGAAAGCTTTGTGGAGAAATGATAATCTAGTCTGAAATCGAAAGATAGGTAAGGATTGGGCAAGTGAAGGGATTCAAGTAGAAATAATAGTTTAGGTAGAATAAATTGCATATGCAAAGATGCTGAAGAAAGGGAGAAAGTGAGGTGAATTTGAGGAATAAAATTATGACAGAAATATAGCTGTTTGGCTGAGAATTGTGGTGGCATACACAGGGGAGAGATACAGATGAAGGATTAAGTAAGGGAAGATAATTTTATAAATTATCTTAAAGAGTTTGGACGTTATCCAGGGGGCAGGTGACACAAAATCATAAGTGGGGTAAAGAGTTATTTGCTCAAATTTAACTTTATAGCAAGACAACTCTAGTAAAAACAAAACGAAAGAGAAACAAACAAATTGGGGAGACCCACATGGGTGTTAAGAAAAGCAATTATGAAGCTATTGTAGTAATACAGAATGAGACTATGCTGGTAGGTTGGGGGTACAGCATGACCCACTCAAGTGAAGTGGGTGTGGAAAGAAAGTGATAGATTTGATGATTTGATTCTTGGGAGGAACTTGGGAATTGATTGGATATATGTCATGAGTGAGAAGGTAGAGGAAAGTAGGATTTTACCTTAAAACTCTGGAAAACAGTATAGGGGTTCCTTAGAAAGTTGAAAATAGAGCTATCCTACAATCCAGTGATTGTACTACTAGAGATTTATCCCAAATATACAAATGTAGTGAACCAAAGGGGCACCTACACTCCAATGTTTATAACAGCAATGTCCATAATAGGCTAGGAAAAAAGCCCAGATGCCCATTGACAGGTGAATGCATAAAAAAAGATGGTGTGTGTGTGTACACACACACACACACACACACACACACACACACACAGAAATATTATGCAGCCATCAAAAATGAAATTCTGCAATTTGCAATGATGTGGATGGAACTAGAGGGTATTATGCTAAGCGAAATACATCAATTAGGAGAAGGCAATTATCATATGATCCCATATGTGGAATTTAAGAAACAGAAGATCACATGGGAAGGGAGGGAAAAATAAAACAAGATGAAATTAGAGAAAGAGACAGACCATAAGAGACTCTTAATCATAAGAAAGTAACTGAGATTCCTGGAGGGGAGTAGGGTAGGGAGACGGGGTAACTGGGTGATGGACATTAAGGAGGACTTGTGATGTAATGAGTGTTGGGTATTATATAAGACTAATGAATCACTGAATTTTATCTTTGAAACTAATAATGCACTATTAGTTAATTGAATTTAAATAAAAAATAATTTGGCTTAAAGATTTGAATATAGCGAAGTGTCATTTGTGAGATAAGAAAACCAAAAAGAGAAAATTAAATGAAGAATGTTGATTTTTAGTTGATAGATGTTTTAGTTTCTAAGAGATTGCACGGGCCATGTGTTCTACCTCTCATAAAGCCTTCCTCACTTGATTCTAAGTTTCTTAGAATCAGAGCAGTAGTTTTTTTAGAAGATTTTATGTATTTATTTGACACAGAGAGAGAGTGCATAAGCAGGCAGAGCAGCAGGCAGAGGGTGAGGGAGAAGCAGGCTCTCTGCTGGGCAGAGTGTGACATGGGATGTCATCCCAGGTCCTGTGATCATGACTTGAGCCAAAGGGGGTTACTTAACGAACTGAACCACCCAGGTACCCCCAAAGCAGTATTTTTATTTTTATTTTATTTTGTTTTGTTTAATTATTTTATTTTATCTATTTTTTAAATGATTTATTTTAAAGAGGAAGAGAACACATGCACAACACACATGTGCCAGGGGGAGGGGCAGGGAGCGAGGGAGAGAGAATCTCCAGCAGAATCCCTGCTTGAGTACGGAACCCTGTCATGGGGCTCGAGCCCACAATCCTGAGATCATGACCTGAGCCAAAACTGAGAGTAGGCCGAGCCACCCAGGTGCCCCTCTAAGCAGTATTTTTAATGATACCTGTCATCCAGCTTCATACTAAAATATATCAGGGCATTTTGCCTACTGTAAATTATAATTAATATTTACCTCTTTTTATTATTTCCCTTTTTATGGTAGTTTTCTTTATTATTAATGTTACCAAAAGAAATATGAATTATAACTATTTGGAAAAACTATTGAAAATTTATAGTTAAAATATATTTTAACTCTTCATCATTCATTTACTTATACTGTTCATTTAGTAGATGTTTACTTCAGAGCTAACATTTATTCTAATATGTAATAAAATACGATATATGATATAGAGTAATATAATAATATGCTATATATTTAATAGATTCTGGGAGCATGATATACAATATATTATTTTATAATAATAAAATGATTCTGATATTTACACTTTCATAGAATAAGATATATTCCATTTGTTTATTAAGGAAGAAGGTGGCTTTTTAACAATTGGAGAATTGGAGACTTTGTTTTGAAGATTTAACTATTTATACTTACAAACTCCAATATTAGTGATCATGAATTTTAAGGAGCTATTTTATTTTATTTTATTTTTTAAAGATTTTTATTATTTATTTATTTGACAGAGAGAGATCACAAGTAGGCAGAGAGGCAGGCAGAGAGAGAGGAGGAAGCAGGCTCCCTGCTGAGCAGAGAGCCCGATGTGGGACTCGATCCTAGGATCCTGAGATCATGACCTGAGCCGAAGGCAGCGGCCTAACCCACTGAGCCCCCAGGCGCCCCTTAAGGAGCTATTTTATAAAGCAGTGTAGCAGTTGCTGAAAATGAGGAATATGGAAACTGCTTGCATTACCTGGAGCAAAGGAGTCAGTTTTCCTTAGACCTTTGCTCCATAAAAAACATGGGATTGAGAAGTAGAGGAGAATATGTGTTAAAATGTAAACAGCTGGTAAATGCGGCTGAAGGCTATCTGTGTTTACTGTATTAGCCTCTCAACTTTCTCATGGGTTTCACATTTTTCAAAATTAAAGTAAAAGAAATCTCCTTGACACAATTATTTTATGAAGCTTCTTTGCATATGCAAGATTAGAAGCGGGTTTTATTTCCTGAGAAAATACTTTGAACATGTTAGCAGCAAAAATCAGTTCAAATGCAAGCCTAAAAGAAGAAATAATATAGAATGCCATATTAATTGTTCAACAAATATTAATAATTAGTTTTGAACATTCAATTAGATATTAGATAACTTCTAATAGAGAGATGAACCTCTATGACATGACCCACCAATCTAAAGGATATAAAGTCTAAGTCATTAATTCATAATTTTCTTCTTCTTTCTAATTTCAGTTATACTAGAAATTTATCTGTATTATTATAGGAAATACTTTATAAGTTCTATTATTTCATGAATTTCAAATACATATGGTATGCCAGTGTTTTAGATAAAAATAACGCACTGCCACCCTGGAATAGGATTAAGAAGAACTAATGAGGAGAAATATTTATTGTGTACTAGAATATGCATTTATATATGTTATATATATTACATATTATTTTATATATTTATTTTATGCTTTAGTGCATATTACTATATATGTAACTTCTTTTGGTGTATTTTCTTTCTTCTGGTGTATTTTTGGGGTATTTGCGAATAATAAATTGTGTGAATTGATAATGTTACCACCGGATTTTATTTGGTGAGTTTTTGTTATAAGAGAAGGCTACATACTAAATATCTATTTTTTAAACAATCTGATATTTCAGTATTTATTATTTCCTCTTAATTTTGGAAAAGAAAAACTTGATAAGTATTATTTTTAACTAAATGATACTTTTTAAATATGACCTCATGTTTTTAGTTATTCTAATGTTTTGTTATATTTCGTTATTCATAAAATACACCCTTACATGTTTTAGAATATACTGTGCACTGACATTGTATTTTCCCTTGTTGGCCTCTTAGACAGTCAGAAATAGTAAATTCAAGATAATTTTGCCATTTCCTTACACTCCACTGTCATAATAATTCACTTATTAGTTTAATAATTCTTACTTTCTTTCCTTGAACCTCACAACTTCCGTTCCTTGGTATTACCTCTAATATAGCAGTTTACTTTAGTAGTGACCTCCAAGATTCCTCAAAGGAGCCATACTTACTACTTTTGAAATTGGCAATCTCTATCATAAACTCATCTCTCACACAAGAATAAATATCGCTCTTAATCCAAACAAAATAAAGGAACCAAGTCAGGCCATTCAGTAATAATTTAAAATTTACTACTCATTTACAAAAGCGCATTTACCGGCTTTTGTAAAAAAAAACTAGGTGAATGAGGTGGGGTTTTTTTGTTTTGTTTTGTTTTGTTTTTTAGTGAACATTGAGTCTAAAGGCCACTTGTCCTAAGGATCTTTGGAAACATACATCCTTGTTTTAATATATTCTAACACTGCTTTTCTCTCCGTTTCGTAACTCTTAAGGGAAGTTTCCCAAAGGTGGCTTGAGTTGAAATGTTGGGAATTATATTTTGGTTATTGTTCATGTCTTTAAAAAGACCTTATAATGATTTCAAGAGATCACCAAAATTAATATAAATTTGGACAGGATTGATATTCTCATAATACCATTGCTGATAAACTTTCTTTCAGAAAAAAAAAAAAATACTGAACAGAAGTGAGAGCATGTACCCAAGTTAAAAGTAGAAGAAAGAGAAATAATTAAAACCTAATACTAACATTTTTAAGTGTTCCCTCCACACATAATACAAGAAAATCTTTCCAGTTTCCTGTGTGTTAAGATTAGGAAATACAACAAGATTATGAAATATCTTTAACACATTTGGTAAGAAAAGAACAAATATGGTGGTTCTGGTCAATTACATATTGGAAAACCATAACATTTTAGATACCTTAAATGCTATCCAAGTCAATTGTGTACTACTTTGTTAATGTTGTGTGTCTTTAAAAATCATGTGCTGGAGCAAAAAGAGTTAGGTTTAATTTTATGGTATACAATTATAGGATTTCATATCAGTGTGAAATGTACTTTGAAGCATTCCTAATGTCCTTCCAACATTCTAGGCACTAATCTAGGTATTTTAGATAAGAAAAAACATGACTTTCTGTAATAATGATTAAATGTTTCTAGTTTGAATATATTTGATCAGAAGAGTAAAAATATGTGTTTAACAAAAATAAATATGTATTAGTCATAAAAGCATTATGCTATACCTTAAACATAGGAATACTTCTTTGTTTATTAATACAAATGAAATAAAATTAATTTAAAATAACTGGTATAGTTCCCACACAAGAAACAATATCTAAAAGTACTTATTTTCTTCATCAGCATTAGAAATTATGTATTGAATCATTTTCAGTATCACCTTTATACAAGCAATTGATGGAGATCCAGAAAGTCCTAACTATATTCCAAGATCTTTCTATTATATGTCATCCTTACTATGATAAATAATATTTAAGTTTCTTTTCTTGCAAGACTTCTGTTGCTATTTTCAAAAGAGCACATTGTTTAATCATCAGAGTAGAGCAACTCAATGATTGGGACAACTCATACAGCATGTGGGCATTGGTCCTTCTGATTGTATAGTGTGTATAACTAGATCTGATGACCTACATTAGTCATATTGCATCACTGTTTGAAATACTTTATAGTTGTAAAATTACTGCTGTATACCTTTCATGTATAAATAGTGTAGTGTTAAGTTATGAATTGTAGGGTTATAACTAGAAAGCAAATTAAAGTATCAATGGCCCTATCAAAACAGAGCAATATGGCAACAATTATCATTAAAATACTTTATTTAATATTGTGCATTTTGATTGCTTTCTAAAGATATTTTGCTGACTAAAAACTCTCACAATCAAAACTTTTTCATTAGTCAGAATTTATATACTGCATAGTTGAACGTGCTATAAATAATGATATTGGGAAAGATCAGTGAAGATGGAAAGGAAAATTGAATGCAAATATTTGTAGAATATTTTGTGTAGTGTAAAGACATTGCATCAGCTACTCTGTGTAAAGTTATTTATACTAAACCACACTTGGATTGCACCCCCTGGTACTTTATTTTTGAACGCTTATAAAATTAATGTATATGGGTTCATGGTTTATGTATAATCTACATTGTCATAGTTTTTGTGTGTATATGAATTTTGTAGGTACGCCTGTTTGTTTCATGAATAGAACATGGATGCACATTTAAATTTTTTAAAGTCCTAGAAATAGTTTGATTATGGTTCTGCCTTAATAATCAGGGAAGTTTGTCCTTAGTAGAATAATGGGAAAAAACCTGAGAAAGCATACAGACCTCCTCTCTCACCAATCACCCCCACACATCCATCCATCTACTTCTAGAGACAGATAGATGATAGGTAGAGAAACACACAAATATAAACACAGTAATTTATATATGAATTTTTGCACCAATTTTATTCCTTTTATTATTGATACTATGAAGATAATTACCTATCTTTAATTCATTTTTAATGCATTTTAATTCATTTTAAAGCATTTTAGAACATTAAGTAAACATTAAAATACACTGAATATTAAAATTCATAATACAAATTTGAGGTGACACATTGATTTCATAACACGATTTATGAGATGATTAAAATATTCAATATTTATTTGGAAAGTGTCCAATGTTATAAACACTTAAACAAAAAAGAAGGATTATTCAAAACCAACTGTGACTGTAGGACACTGTCATGACAGAGTCTGGTATGACCCAGCGACTTGTTTTCCAATGAATAAAAAAGGACACAAAGTCTGAAAGACATACAGCTTTTGGGGGGGGGGAAGATGTTGTTTTAGTTTTTATTTACTTTTGCTATCATTTAATTTAAAACTAATGATATTAGATTAAACAAAAAAGGAATTTCCTACCTCAGCACCTTAACTGCTAGAAAAGACTCTTCTAGGGGCTAACTAATTGCCTGTGTATTTTGTCTAGGTGTTGAGGGAAAGCTAAGAGAATGAAGGCTCTAAATTCCCAGTGGAAGCATGATATGGCGGAGCAGAGCTGGTGCTGAATTGTTCTCTCTGATGGCTCTATGGGAGTGGATAGCCCTGAGTCTTCATTGCTGGGTTTTAGCGGTTGCTGCAGTTTCGGATCAGCATGCCACAAGCCCCTTCGACTGGCTCCTCTCTGATAAGGGACCCTTCCATCGCTCACAGGAATACACAGATTTTGTGGACAGAAGCCGGCAGGGATTTAGCACAAGATACAAGATATACAGGTATGAAGCAAAGGGAAAGCAATTATAGAGCTACCTTCCTTGAAAGTTGTGTGTAAATAAGTTTCTCTAAGGGAAAGTTTCAGATGGGAAAGGGTTATTATCAGAAGGGTCATTATTTACCATTCACAATAGTACTGTTTTCTTGTTATTTAAAAGTATTTCTTATAGATGTAACGAGCCATTAAACAAACAAACAAACAAACAAACAAAAAAAAAAAACCAAGAAACTAGTAATGGTGACCAGTTGCACAACTGTCTCAAATTCTAGGAATGTTACACTCCCTAAATAAATTCCAATTAACATTAAGGTTGAGTTTATCATTTTAAAGAGGCAAATGTTTAAACGAATTTGAGATTCCTTTCTACCTATGCCACGCTATGTTACCTTTCTTTTTTTAGCTTAAATGGAAATGGTATCTTCCGCTAGTCACTGAGAAGTTGAGTCACCTCATTCTTTTTCCCCTTAAAGGTAAAAAGGAGAAAATGGTGATGGGTTGAAAAGAAGTAGCAGATAAATGTGACATGCTAGCAAAGGCCAAGGAAAAGGAGGGGATTAAGATATATGGCCTTTAACTTTTACTGTTCTTATATATTTGAATCTAAATAAGTTACACAAAAGGAGTCATATATTAGGTCCAACAGCCTGCCTGCTTCCCCAAGCCCAGCGAATCCATTAAATAGAGGAGTGTACAAATGGTTGCCTGACTGGATTAGATTGTATTGATCTTTGCCATAAAGAATGTTTTATGTACAGTTATCAGTTTGGGTTGTTTCTTCATGATAGAAATTTACAATTCCCAGCAACTGCTTTAGCATTTATGTAGAAGCACAACTTAGTATTGTATTTTTGTGTCTGCATCTATGTAGATACTGGTATATAAATATTTTATTTTATATTGTATGTGCACCAGAGGGCACTGTGCTTCTGGTCTGTATGTAGTCTTTTATACAGCATTGTGAGAAATTTATAAATCCTATCAGCAATGCATATTTACAGAAAAGACTGAAGGTATTGAACAATTTCATGAAATCACACTGCTCTGCGTGTGTGTGTGTGTGTGTGTGTCTGTCTGTGAGTGTGTTTAATAAGAAGTCCCTTAGTCTAGGCAGCCAGAGCATGGACACAAGTCTGTAAAAAAGATTTATCCTAATTTTAAAAAGATGACATAATACATATTAAAGATTTTCTTTCTGAAGTGCAGCAGAAAACAGTCAATATAATATGATTCTAGCTTTATTCCTTTTTACATGTGTTTGTTGGTTTAGCCAGATTTCCTTTACAAATTGCATGGAGCTACTTGAATTTAAGATTGTAAGAATGTCTAATATTTCAGCATTCTGCAAGAGGATTATTAATAGTCTGTCAAATGAACTAACCCAGAGCGTGTCTCCATGATCCATTGACATCTCTACTGGGAGGTCTGAGGTGTTGTCTGGTGTGTGTTTGTTTGACTGTTTATTGGTCGATGAACTGTGAGTTGAAAACATGGCTTGACATGTCTTCAGAAGTTCAAAGTTGAATGAAAGAGACATTATTTGGATCGCCATAGTGAAAGGTAATGAAAAATAATGTCTTGGGATGTGTTTGCAAAACTCGTATATTCCCTTTAGACTTTATGGGACTGTACTCTTAAAGATCTACATGAGCCCTATACCCCTCATCCTTCCGATGTTTTTGCCTTTGTGGTTCTAATAAACATGTGTTGGACTTATCTGTTTATAAACAATGGAATATAGCATCGCGTTAGCTCTGCCCGGGTCAGGCTATAACTTCTTATGTTACCTTCGATGGTTGCTCTACAGTGAACAATATAATATATTTATGAGGGTTCCTTTTGTGTCAGAACAGTGAGACATTTCATTTATCCAAATAGCATTTACCTAAATTTCAGAGAATTCTATCGACCTATGCATCCAATATAATGGGCATTATTCCTAGTGAAGTTAAACTTGTAGCTGAGATATTAGAGATTCTCAAATCCAAGGACTGAAATAGTTTTTTGCTGTTGTTTTGACTTTTAAAAGTATTTGTCATAAAAAATAATTATTAGAGACTTTATCTTTTATAAATGTTTGCCCTGTTATGCAGAATTTGTATATAAGACACACAGAAGGAAAATTAATACTTTTCCACATTAGATGCTAGATTAATCATTTTAAAAGATCACATAATTTCACAAAGTGATCAGCCAAGTTCTACTAGTGTTTGTTATTACTGTCATAAGTTCCTTCATGTGGGGTGTTGTATTGATATAGTTTCTTAAAGGCATTAGTTTTAAATGTGAACCATATTAAGACTCTTAAAATAATGAGGTAAAATCTTTTTCAATTGTTTTCATTTTATCTCCTTCTCCGGCAACATATTTTTCTTTTCACCTCAAATATACAATAGCAAGATCATAATCATTGAATATTTATTACTAGGATCATAGTCAAGGCATAGAAGGGAAAAGGAAGTGCCATTATTATTTTTTTTTGACAAAGTGCATGTTTTTCAACTAACAAGGCTTATATTTGTATTTTTAAACTTATAATTATAAAGAATTTTTAGATTTTTGTTCTGAAACAACATTATGACTTAAGAAAAGATCATTTTATGAGTAGATCATTGAATTGGAAGACCAAGAATGAACTTGTTAACGCTTAAGTTGTTATTTGGTTAACACTAAAAGTTTGGTTTTTAGCCATCTTTCAGTCTTAGCTGAAGATCAATAATAGAACCTAAGCATAGGCATTTTAAGTACCCTCACTTTTAGAAAATGGGCTATGCCTGGAGAAATTTTATCCACTGAAAAGTATAGAATAGGAGTATACTTGGTCCCTTAATATGTGGGAAACATGTGATTGGTTATTATGTTCTAAAAATACCCTTAGGTATTATGGCCACCAGCAAATGCATAATTTGTTCCAGGTCTGCATATTCTCAATTCTTTGCATAAATTATAAGAGCTCTGGACAAGGGATTCACTTTTAATAACTCAAACTTAGAGTTACCTTGAATCACAGCTGTAAGTTCTATGTCATAAGGAGGTGATTTTTATTTCCATAAAAGAAACATATATAGATCTTCAAATATGGTGATATAAAATAAAAGGTTTTGTTTGTTTGTTTGTTTGTTTTGCCAAACCTCTACTATTCTTTGTTTAAGCACATGTACAAATGAATCATAGGGAAAATGATGATGCTTTTCTTAGAATCTTCCAAGATAATATAAAGATATGTCCTATTACTACAACTTAGTTTAATTCTTTGAAATAATTTTTCAAAGCAAAATTTTAGTGAGAATAGGACACAACTGAAATAAGTGGTAAATGTTGTGCTTTATTGGTTTTCATGGTCATGCCCTCTGAAAAAAAACTATATTTAAAACATGCTATGCAAAAGACAAGATAGTCTAGAAAGATAAACAAATGTATGGACATTTCATATATGACAGGAGAATATGAAATAGTGTATGTATGGGAAAGGGTGAGATTTTGAATAAATGGTATGCAATTTGAGTATCTATATGAGGAAAGCAGAAATCAGATTCTTTCTTTGTATTGTATATACAAATCTACTTAATACGGAATAAGGGTCTACATAAGAAATGCAAAAATGTTGTCTCTAGAAGAAAACATTTATTTCTAGAAAAAAGCATGTATTTCATGATAATGAGATATGTAAGAATTTCTTAAAACATCAGGCATTAAACATCAAAAAGATAGTGGTCAATTCAGGTGTATTAACATACATATATGTTCTGTTTTAAGATATATATATGTATATATATACATATATATATGTATATATAGAATCATATTGTGTGCAAATTTTTCCTGTGCTCAGTTTATCTCACTTAACATTCTGGTTTGAGGATTCATCTGTGCTGCTACTGATGGCTATGTTCCTGTTAATGATATATATATATATACACATATATATATATATACGATCACAATATGATTCTAAGAAATTCACAAAACTGAATTATATTATTTAGAGATGCATATGTAAAGATAAACCTAAAGAAAAGCCAAGAAGCTACTATAACACAAATCAAGATAGTGATTAGTTCTATGAGGCAATAAAGAGGATAGGATTTTTAGGGTAAAACACGAGGGATTCTAAGGAAAGGACGATACTGAATTTCTTAAAATAGGTGATCATTACCATGGTGTTCTTTACATTCTAAATATTTATTTTAGACAGTCATTCATATAATATTTTATATTTCACGACATAAAATATTTTTTAAGGATTTTATTTATTTATTCGACAGACAGAGATCACAAGTAGGCAGAGAGAGAAACGGGGAAGCAGGCCCCTGCCAAGCAGAGAGCCTGACGCAGGGCCCGATCCAAGGACCCCGAGACTACTAGCCGAGCCGAAGGCAGAGGCCCAACCCACTGAGCCACCCAGGCACCCACCATATAAAATATTTTTAAAGTAACTAAATACTGTGTCAGCTTTGGATTAAAAAATAGAAATTCTCAAATTAAGTTACTAAATTATTTCCTTTAATTTTTTCCACATTCAATATTTATTATGAATGTTTATTAAGCTCATAAATTTTGTTATAAGAGCAATATATACTCCATTAGAGTTTAGTATCTATACATACATTCATGTGGAAAAATAAAATTTTTATTTGTTTACAAAGACCTTCCATTATTTTTATATGTGATTTTTGTTATAACATTTCATTGATGGCATTATTATTATTTTAAAAATATTTTATTTCTTTATTTGAGAGAGGGAGAGAGTACGCGGGGAGCAGGGATGAGAGGCAGAGAGAGGGAGAAGTGGATTCCCCGCTAAGCAGGGATCCTGACTTCGGGCTCAATTCCAGGTCCTGACTTGGAGCTTGATCCTAGGTCCTAACTGAGAGCTCCATCCCAGCACCCTGAGATCATTACTTGAGCTGAAGGGATATGCTTAACTGACTGAGCCACCCAGGTGCCTCTCATTGATTATCATTATATCGATTTCAAAAAACTAACATTCAGAGATTTTTTTTAAATTTAATTTTATTTTTTTTTTGGTGTTCCAAGACTCACTATTTATGCACCACGCCCAGAACTCCATGCAATACGTGCCCTCCTTAATGCATTCAGAGATTTTAAACAATATGTCTACAAACAACAAACAGTAAACAATTTTATATTTCTAATTCAAATTCAATGACCATTTTACTATAATATAAAAACAAGCCAGAAATGAAATAAGAGTCCCCATAGATAATTAACTAACTTGTTGATAGTCAAAAACCAAATCCTTCTACCACTCTGATTTCTATGGTTCCATATGTTAGTCAGCTTTGCTCAGTAAATATATCCTTCTATCTAATATGCATTCTTTGTTGCCAGAGACTTATAAAATTGTGTACAACTATTGCATTTAAGGTTCCCAGTGTATCTGGCCTCCCCTTCTCAACAACCTTGTGTATTATTTCTCTCACTGACTCTGGGCTTGGCCATCCACGTTGCTTCAGTCAGTGTGACGTCAGCAAGAATGATGCAGGCAATGTCTTATGAAGTGTGTCCAGTGGGCTTGCCCTGAATCTTACCGGAAGCCACTCCGTGAAGAAGTTTCCTCTAGACCAATAGAGGAGCTGAGGCTGCATGGAGCAGAAAAGAACCAGACCAGCTGATGTTCTCTGGGCCTGATAGGTGTCAGACAGAAACAATCACTGGACAAGTAATGAGGCCATTTAAAAATATTCAGCCCAAGCCGAACTAGTAGAAAACTGAAAATACACGAGTGACCTTAGGTATAAGAGTAGAACCATCCTGCTGGGCTCAGCCGATATTGCTCATTCATTCACAGAATCATCAAAACAAACAAACAAAACAAAAGAAAAACAACTTATTTCAAGCCTCTAAGTTTGGGGAAGGTTTCCGTGTACCACATGTAATGGATGAAACTATTCTTCATCAGGAATATATATTGGACAGGTATTTATTAAAAATATTATAAATCATATAGAATGGTAAAGATAGCATTTATTATAAAGACCTTCTTTATTTGAGGATGAATACATTTAAAAAAAAAAAAGAAAAAAAAAACTAAGAGGATTCTGGCTGAAAATGTCTTCCAAATAACAATTTCAAACAAGAGCAGTCACTTTAAATTTCCTCCTAAACGACTATGAATCCATGGAAGGAGGAGGTTGAAAATTCATCATAACACAAGATTATAGTTGACACACTATTTTCTGCCAAACTATGAGAGGCATTTCCATAGTTATAAGAATCATTGAGTAGCAATCATATTTAAATACATAAGATAGATGAAGCCAAATAGTCTTGACAAAAGTGATAGCTACCTGAAATACGTTGGGGACGACATACTCAGCAACCTACTCAGAAGCCCAGAGTTGGGACCTAGTAGAAACTGGGCATCCATCTCTCCACTGCAAAATCCTGCTTTGTGATGTAATCACAGTATTAAATAATTAATTTCTCTTTCTTTTTTCCCAAATTTTTATTTAAATTTCAGTTAGTTAACATGTAGTGTAATGTTAGTTTCAGATGTAGAACTTAGTTGATTGAATACTTGAAGATTTCTCTTTTTCTTAAGGTGTTTGGAAATGGTGGTTATCCAAAATAATATCGTAGATAGAGAGTTGCCAGTTAAGTATGACCCATATAATATGTGGGACATACTTATACTTAAAAAAAAATATTCATTATTTAAATTGCAGTTTAACTGATTGTAATATATTTTATCCTCTCGCTCTGGTAACTCTATGAGGAAAAAGGTGATTACTGACATTGATGGTTATGTATCAATGACAAGGGCTCTCAGAAGTAAATTAGAAATAAATAGTGAGCCCTGAATGAAGTCAGTAGAGTTTCTCATGGACTTTTTTGTTCATTCTGTCAGAAAAATAAATGTCAGATTAACTCCTGCATTAGATGAAGATAGCTACACACTGATAGTTAAGCCCAAAATTCTACACACCAGTGCACTCTTCAGCAAACAAAAAGCAAGTGGGAAAAGTGACTCACATACTATCTCTTAGCAAACTCTACATGTTAATAGAGCTCTCCATTTTATATTACATAAATAAAATAAGACAGAGTGTAGTGTACAACAGAGTGCATGTAACATTGTAGGGAGACCATGCTCACAGGAGGATAAAGGAACAAATAAAAAGCCTGGCAGAACAAAAGAAATTTAAAAATTTCCATAAAAAGTCAGTAGAAGAGATGACCTCTTTATGATTCCCCCCTCAATATGCACATATACAAGTATTATACACATATACAATTTGTCTTCTCCATAGGTTGTAAGAAGCTGTGAAATCTACAAACAGAGGAGATGGTAAGGAGAAAATAATCTAAAAATAAAAGGGCATTGGGTAAGATGGCATAATAGTGTAGGTAAATAAAAAGTAGCAATAAAAATAAAATTCACATTAAAGATCATTACACACAGTGAGTGTAAAAATTGCAAGGATGGTTGTGAAATTGCCTGTAAATGTTAAAATGTAAATCTTGGCGGATACAATATTTAACATGAAAGATCATGATTAAATCATATGGGTCTGTAAGCTCAATTGATAAAAATAAATACATAGAAGAAAAGCCATGTTAAAGACAGTAAAAATCTTACAAAAATATAAGTGAGGAATCAAAATTTATATTTACTTAAATTATAAAGTAGAACTGGTAAGAATAAGTTTAAATGTTATTGCAAACCTTAAGGGTAAGACAAGTGGATACAAAATCATCATATATATCTTAAAATTTACTGCTACATATAAAAACAAACAAAAAGTAAAAAGAAAAAAGAAAATGATAAATATAACTTAAGACAAGGGGACTTCAGAAAACCAAACATATGGTTAATGTAATGCATGTATTATGTCAAGGTCTAAACATAATTACTGTATTTGGATTAAAACATATATTTGAATATGCTATTAACAGTTACCTAAAACAAAATTACCCCAACATAAAAGCCGAAAAGATGACCAATTAATTCTCTTACAATCCATAAAATACTATCTAGTGAATGGTGTATTATACTAGACCTTTTAAAGGAAGTTAAAAAAAATAACTGTCACATGAGATTTTAGTCTTCCATTCTTATTCTTCGTGGATGAAACTGATCACACACACACAGACATACACACAACACAAGCAGTGTAGGATTGGGAAAGAGCAGATAACTTGAGTATGGAATCTAGTACAATTGTATCATATATAGAGTTGTACATGTTGAACATGTGATGCTAAATGTGATCTACTTCTTAAACACATATATGGAATATTTATGAGATTTTATTTATTTTGGTGCAAGCAAAAATTTTCAAAATAATACATCCCTACATTTTAGAATTTTGAAATCTAACCACATCGCCTTAAAACTAATTATTTGAATATAAATTTAGAGAAATTAATTTAACTATTTGCTCTTAAAAATGAAAATTCAGATTTAATAACATTTAATATGGTTTTATTTTAAAATATATTTAATACTATGAAAAATTGTTTATACTTTTTCAAATATAAAGTTAAATAAAACAGACAAAAACTCCAAAACTCAAAAATAGAAAGTAGAGCTCAAATGATTTCTATATGATTTTACTTTTTAAAAATATAAATATGTGGAGTATAAACATTAGATGTAAATGTATCTGTTTGCTTTATCTCTGGTTAAAATTTTATTTTAATTTTTAATTTTTTATAAACATATAATATATTTTTATCCCCAGGGGCACAGGTCTGTGAATCACCAGAATTACACACTTCACAGCACTCACCATAGCACATACCCTCCCCAATGTCCATAACCCCACTCCCCTTCTCCCAACCCCCCTCCTCCCAGCAAGTCTCAGTTTGTTTTGTGAGATTAAGAGTCACTTATGGTTTGTCTCCCTCCCAATCCCATCTGGTTTCATTTATTCTTCTCCTACCCCCCCTTAACCCCCCATGTTGCATCACCACTTCCTCATATCAGGGAGCTCATATGATAGTTGTCTTTCTCCACTTGACTTATTTCGCTAAGCATGATATGCTCTAGTTCCATCCACATTGTACCAAATGGCAAGATTTCATTTCTTTTGATGGCTGCATAGTATTCCATTGTGTATATATACCACATCTTCATTATCCATTCATCTGTTGATGGACATCTAGGTTGTTTCCAAAGTTTGGCTATTGTGGACATTGCTGCTATAAACATTTGGGTGCATGTGCCCCTTCGGATCACTGTGTTTGTATCTTTAGGGTAAATACCCAGTAGTGTAACTGTTGAATCATAGGGTAGTTCTATTTTCAACATTTTGAGGAACCTCTATGCTGTTTTCCAGAGAGGTTGCACCAGCTTCCATTCCCACCAATGGTGTAGGAGGGTTCCCCTTTCTCCACATCCTCGCCAGCATCTGTCATTTCCTGACTTGTTAATTTTAGCCATTCTGACTGGTGTGAGGTGGTATCTCATTGTGGTTTTGATCTGTATTTCCCTGATGCCGAGGGATATGGAACACTTTTTCATGTGTCTGTTGGCCATCTGGATGTCTTCTTTGCAGAAATGTCTGTTCATGTCCTCTGCCCATTTCTTGATTGGATTATTTGTTCTTTGGGTGTTGACTTTTCTAAGTTCTTTATAAATTTTGGACACTAGTCCTTTATCTGATATGTCGTTTGCAAATATCTTCTCCCATTCTGTCAGTTGTCTTTTGGTTTTGTTAACTGTTTCCTTTGCTGTGCAAAAGCTTTTGATCTTGATGAAATCCCAATAGTTCATTTTTGCCCTTGCTTCCCTTGCCTTTGGCGATGTTCCTAGGAAGATGTTGCTGCAGCTGAGGTCGAAAAGGTTGTTTTCTGTGTTCTCCTCAAGGATTTTGATGGATTCCTTTCTCACAATGAGGTCCTTCATCCATTTAGATTCTATTTTTGTGTGTGGTGTAAGGAAATGGACCAATTTCATTTTTCTGCATGTGGCTGTCCAATTTTCCCAGCACCATTTATTGAAGAGGCTGTCTTTTTTCCATTGGACATTCTTTCCTGCTTTGTCAAAGATTAGTTGACCATAGAGTTGAGGGTCTATTTCTGGGCTTTCTATTCTGTTCCATTGATCTATGTGTCTGTTTTTGTGCCAGTATCATGCTGTCTTAGTGATGACAACTTTGTAATAGGGCTTGAAGTCCGGAATTGTGATGCCACCAACGTTGGCTTTCTTTTTCAATATCCCTTTGGCTATTCGAGGTCTTTTCTGGTTCCATATAAATTTTAGCATTATTTGTTCCATTTCTTTGAAAAAAATGGATGGTACTTTGATAGGAATTGCATTAAATGTGTAGATTGCTTTAGGTAGCATGGACATTTTCACGATGTTTATTCTTCCAATCCAGGAGCATGGAACATTTTTCCATTTCTTTGTGTCTTCCTCAATTTCTTTCATGAGTACTTTATAGTTTTCTGAGTATAGATTCTGTGCCTCTTTGGTTAGGTTTATTCCTAGGTATCTTGTGCTTTTGGGTGCAATTGTAAATGGGATGGACTCCTTCATTTCTCTCTCTTCTGTCTTGTTGTTGGTGTAGAGAAAAGCAACTGATTTTTGTGCATTGATTTTATATCCTGACACTTTACTGAATTCCTGTATAAGTTCTAGCAGTTTTGGAGTGGAGTCTTTTGGGTTTTCCACATATAGTATCATATCATCTGCAAAGAGTGATAGTGTGACTTCTTTGCTGATTTGGATGCCTTTAATTTCCTTTTGTTGTCTGATTGCTTAGGCTAGGACTTCTAGTACTATGTTGAATAGCAGTGGTGATAATGGACATCCCTGCCGTGTTCCTGACCTTAGTGGAAAAGCTTTCAGTTTTTCTGCATTGAGAATGATATTTGCAGTGGGTTTTTCATAGATGGTTTTGATGATATTGAGGTATGTGCCTTCTATCCCTACACTTTGAAGAGTTTTGATCAGGAAGGGATGCTGTACTTTGTCAAATGCTTTTTCAGCATCTATTAAGAGTATCATATGGTTCTTGTTCTTTCTTTTATTGATGTGTTGTATCACATTGATTGATTTGTGGATGTTGAACCAACCTTGCAGCCCTGGAATAAATCCCACTTGGTCGTGGTGAATAATCCTTTTAATGTACTGTTGAATCCTATTGGCTAGTATTTTGGTAAGAATTTTCGCATCTGTGTTCATCAAGGATATTGGTCTTTGGCTCTCTTTTTGATGGGATCCTTCTCTGGTTTTGGGATCAAGATGATGCAGGCCTCATAAAATGAGTTTGGAAGTTTTCCTTCCATTTCTATTTTTTGGAACAGTTTCAGGAGAATAGGAATTAGTTCTTCTTTAAATGTTTGGTAGAATTCCCCCGGGAAGCCGTCTGGCCCTGGGCTTTTGTTTGTTTGGAGTTTTTTGATGACTGTTTCAATGTCCTTACTGGTTATGGGCCTGTTCAGGCTTTCTATTTCTTCCTGGTTCAGTTGTGGTAGTTTATATGTCTCTAGGAATGCATCCATTTCTTCCAGATTGTCAAATTTGTTGGCGTAGAGTTGCTCATAGTATGTTCTTATAATAGTTTGTATTTCTTTGGTGTTGGTTGTGATCTCTCCTCTTTCATTCATGATTTTATTTATTTGGGTCCTCTCTCTTTTCTTTTTGATAAGTCTGGACAGGGGTTTATCAATCTTATTAATTCTTTCAAAGAACCATCGCCTAGTTTCATTGATTTGCTCTATTGTTTTTTTGTTTTCTATTTCATTGATTTCTGCTCTGATCTTTATGATTTCTCTTCTGCTGGGCTTAGGGTTTCTTTCTTGTTCTTTCTCCAGCTTCCTTTGCAAAAGTTGCTTGTAAATACTCTTTAAAAAGTAAAATCCAAAAGTCTTTTATATTACTCTGTATTTATACAAAGTTAAACATCAATTTTGTAGTATTCCCCTACATACCACTCAAATTCTTTTCTATTTCTTATATGTTCTATTAAAGAGGCTGTAATGGAAGGAAGCTATTTTTCCTAGTTGGTTGACTTTCTACAAATCATTCCTTTAGTCTGTTAGTACCCTTTACCATGCAATGATAAATTAGGGAGAATATTCTAGATAATACTAATAACCTAAATTTATTTGATATTTGATATTTATTCAACAACTCTATTTAACTACATCTCTAATTTTGAGATTAAACCATAATAAATTGAAGATTTTATTATTTAATTCTATTCACAATTGAATATACAATGAATTCGTATTTTAAGTATCTTTTAGCTGTCATTGGGAAAATTTCAGTAAGAAATAAAATCAAAATATTAATTCAGGTTTTTGGAGTTATAATTGACTTTCAGAAAAGCCAATTCTTAAAGGAGATTGTATATAATCTTATAACTATAAATAAAAGGCATTCTTTGTTATAATTTCTATAATTTGTAAGTAATAATTTTTAGTCTAATAATACATTCATGTTCATTGCTATTAAAATGAAAAAATGAACAGGACTGCCAGTTCATACAATTATATACAGAAGAGGAAATAACAATGATGATTCTTGGCATTCAAACAAAGAATTTATTTGATTATTTTGCCCTCTCTAGTTCCACCTTACCAAATCCTTCAGTGTCATTATCTCTGTGGTCTTCTTCCAAATAAAATTGTCCAAATTATCAGTATTGTTTTCTTTTGATATCACTGTTCTGGGGCTTTTGAATTGTTATTTTATTTTTTTTTTAAATCAAGCACTAGTCTAAAAATACAAGGTTTAAAAATTGGAGAGGGAAAAACGAGTAATAATCCTTTTTCTAGGCTTTTTTTCTCTATTTAAATGGACTGTTATTTTAAAAAGCCATTTACTTTATATTTTCCATTGTAAGTAAGGAAAGGTCCTAAATAACATTTATTATGCCTTTTTCTGCCTTAATATAAAACAAAGCAATTGCCATTTAATTGCAATATTAAAAAAATCTAACTTTTAAATATTAGCGAAAAGATATAATACTAAGATATTATCTCTTTTACTTTAATAAGCATGTAATGTGAACCATGGCAAAAGATTAGACCCTTACCTTCAAATTGTACTTTCCAAAGTTAAAGCTAAAATTTGTACTGAGTACTTGTACTTTGTAATAGATTTTAATTACTATCTATATTTAGACCATTCTTTAATGGAAGTAGCGTTTTTTAATCTTTTTGAGATTATTTTTTCTAGAAACGGCTTATTTTCCCCTTTATTTTCAGTTAGAATCACAATGAAATAATCTGCCTTAGGATGTAAGAATCATCCAGTAAATTTCCTTCAGCTTAGAGAAGAGTCTTACCATCAATTAATTAGTAATATTTAACCCTGAAATTTGCTTCTCAGACTAAAGTGGCATATGATAATATGTAGATGTCCAACAAATTTAGTTGAAAAGAATTACACAAAGGCTGTTCATATATATACTTTTTATTGATGTATAACTGACATACAATACTATATTGGTTTCATGGGTGCAAAATAGTGATTACTATAAATCTATGTTATGAGACGCTCATTATAGTTAATGTAATTACCAACTGTCACCATAGAGTTATTATGATATTATTAATTATATACCCTATGTGTACTTTTAATCCCCATGATTTATTCCCATACCCCCTTCCCTCTGGCAACCACTGGTTTGTTCTATTTATGTGTCTATTTATTTTTGTTTCCTTGCTTGTTTGTCTTGATTTTTAGATTCCACATGTACGTGAAATTTTATGGATATTTGTTTTTTTCTGTCAGACTTATTTTACTTAACATAATGCCCTCTAGGTCCATTCATCTTCTCACAAATGGGAAGATTTCAATTTTATGACTGGGTAGTATTGCATCGTAAGTGTATGTCACATCTTCATCCATTCTTATATGGATGGACACTTAAGTTACTTCAATATCTTGACTATTGTAAATAATCCTGCAATAAACATAGGGGTGCATATGTCTTTTTGAAAGTATTTTTATTTTCCTTATGTAAATACCCAAAAGTGATATTACAGGTTATAAGTAGTTTTATTTTTAATTTTTTGAGGAACCTCCATACTGTTTTTCAGCGTCTGCATCAGTTTACATTCCTACCAAGTGTGTGTGAGGATTTCCATTTTTTCCATATCCTTGTTAAAACTTACTATGTTTTTTTTTGTTGTTGTTTTATTTTTTTGTTTTGTTTTTTTGTGG